>NC_060902.1:3009285-3084285 GCF_014805685.1 Silurus meridionalis
TAAAGAGAAAGAATTCAATAAAAATTGTAGGGTGAATTAGAACCTTTTATTGGGTGAAAATTGGATAAGAAGAAGTACAATCATCTCCACAGCAGTATACTAACATGAATAAGAAATATGTTTGTTTGAGTCTATATTTGATCATTGTTTGATTTAAAACATTTGATTTGTTCATTTCACATTTTTCCAACATTTTTCAAAATTCATTTTAAACAGTGTTTTTGTATTTAAAAAGAAAAAAAAATCAAATGAAAAGGTATAATGAAATATTGTAAATAGCCTGTAATCAATACAATTTTTTAAGTCAAGGTTTTTTCTTTACTAATTATAAATGAAGCAAAATTTAATCAGATGTTCATTACATTTCTTTTACATTTTAGAATGTTTTATAAGTCACTTCATTCTCAGCCTTTGGATCAGCAGCAAGCATTTTTGTAGATTCATTCACAACTATTTTTGCTTTGGTGTAATTGATGCCTTTGTAGGTTCCACTGGTTGGAAACTGCAGCACACTGCCATTTACGCAAGTAATCTTGACTGTGCCAGTGTAGGGGAGATCAATGTTAGCCCAGCCGATTGTGACGATGGCATCCACGGTTTTCCCTGGAGGAACTGTGATAGTAAATGAGAACGATTCAGTTTTCTCCTCAGTGAACTCTAAAGTATACGACCTCTCAGTTCCCATTGTGTAACTGAATCCACCAGAGATTTCAAGAATATTAGGAATTCCTGCCTTCACTTCAATGCAAAATGAGGATTCAGTCTTGTTTGTAACAGACCAGGATGACTTTTTGGTGATTTTTGTGGCAGTATCAAATGTGTACTTTAAAACCTCTGTTGTATTATTTTGATAGGTCATGGATTTAATTTCGTCAACAGCCACAATGGGTGTCTCATCATGTAGTGTGGGATACGTAACACCTGTAAGCTCAGTGTATCTGATGGTGTTGATGAATATGAAGCCTAAGCTATCAACATCTGAACCGGAACGTCCCATGATTCCAAGACAGATCCCAGAACCAACATCAACTGGATATTCTGTTTTTAGTTCCCAGGATGTCATTTTTGGAAAAAACACCCGGGAACGATTTGTAGTGAATCTGATGGCACCCAGACGTGTTCCAGCTCCATTTCCCCAAAGAGAAAGGGAGGTGAAATGCTCACCATCTTCAAATATAAATTCTGAAAACTTCCCATTTTCTCGTCCAAACTGCTTTGACTGGCCGTCATTGAGCCAAACCTTAATCGCTTTTATCTGCCAGCCACCAGCCCACACCCAGATCTTTGTTATGGTGGCTCCATTTCCAATACCATTAAAATCAAAGGGATCTCCTCCTTGCCCACCAATTATAAGCACATCTGCCAGGCTTGACATGTTCTTGTTCTTTCTGTGTACATTGAGAAAAGGTGAACAATAATGTAGTTAATTAGTTATAATGAAAAATAAATATTCTAAAAAAAGAAGAATTAAAAAAAAGAAGAATTTTAGCTTCCTAATGGCTTATAAATAAATGTTTTAAATGTCTGAGACTTTACCACACACTTGCAACACTACTAAAAATGATTATTGGCCTGTTAAACAACATTATATAACACATTAAAATGAACACACTTTTATTAATATGCATTCACACTTACTGTCACGTCCCTGTCAGGTCAGGAGTCATTAAGTTAAATAATGTTATTTATGGGATTTTTAATGTAAAGTTTGAAAGATTAGTATAAATTACTATAATTGCTGTTATAAGTAAAATAGACATTACTTGTATAATAGCCGACATAATTACTTAATTTTATTAGGAATTGCAGACATACTTACCAAAAAAGGTGATCGAAAGCAGACAGTAAGAAAAGTCTTCCTCAAAAGAAGTTTTGGTAAAGAATGCAATACAACAGAAACTGCTATGCTCACTTATTTATACTAGTTAAAGAGGGTGTGTTTAAATGGGACTCACACTTCCAAAGAAATATAATTTATGATTTAACTTTAACAAGATCTAACAAGATTAATTCAGAGATAAGGTGCCAGATAAGGTTCCAAATTCTTATGCCAGCAGTGGTGATTAGTGATGGTCACTTTTTATATTATTGCATTATTGATGCATGTTAAATAGTAACTTTTCAAATACATTAAAACATTAATAATAGTATTTGCAGTATAAAACAATGCTATTTATAATAATATATAACATTTTTAAATAGTTTTCAATATTTGTATTTATACAGTTAATATTTTGCATTAAAATCTTCTTTCGGCTGCTCCCATTAGGGGTCGTTGTTACGTTCCCACCTTGGCTAGGCCTAGGGGAGTGTGGAACAATAACCAGTTAGTTATTGGCAAAGGATAAGAATCGGGGACTGTAACAGCATTAACACGTCTATAATTGGTACACAGCTGGTATGAATGATCAGGTTTACGAATTAATAAGCAAGGTGAACTCCAAGGGCTACAACTCTGTTTGGCCAACTTATGTTCCAATAAGTACTTAACTTCCCCTTTCATAACTTCTCTCTTAGTTGCATTGATTCGATATTCATGTTGTTTAATGGGTGCAGTGGTGGTAACTTGTATATCATGTTGTAAGACTGTTGTTTGAGAAGAAACATCTTGAAAAATTCTTGGAAACAAACTAATGAGGTTTTCAATATCGGCTTTCTGGGGGTCAGGCAAATGACCTAGGAAGGAAGAGAGGGTGGATAAAATATCGAAGTTTAAGAGTCGACAAAAGGTTTGTGGTGCACGTACAACCAACCCATCTGAATCTGAATCAGCAGTAGGCTCCTCACTACTATGTGTTATGTGTTACAGTTACCAAGCCAGCGGAAACTGTTGTGTTGTAAGACCCAAGGACAGCATGCCGGTGGACAAGCCCCTCCAAACCCATGGCCGCACAAAGAGTAATATTACCCCCCCGTTGGCCAGGAACCTCAGTGATGGCTCTTTGGCCAATGATGTTACGGCCTCTTTGCCTTCGTTTCTGCAGGTTGAAGCCAGCCTCATCCAGAAAGAGGTACTCATGAGGTCTGGCCATCGTGTCCAACTGTAATATCCTCTGTAAAAATATGAAAGTGCACAGTTGTTCAGAACAACAGTCAATCAGGTAGCACAGTATTGTCCAGAAGTAATGTAGGCCACTGAGCAACACAGTATGTCCACTAACTGTACTGTGAACATGGATGTATACTTACTTGCACATACTCGTAACGTAGGTCTTTGTGTCGCGCAGAGTTGCGCTCAAAGGGAACCCTATAGACCTGTTTCATCCGCATCTTTTGGCCCCGGAGAACTCGTTTGACATAATCGGCAATGACTTTGTCTCTGATCTCCCGGAGTCTGATGAGGTTGTTCTCACAAACCATATCCACAATGAGGGTTTTTAGTGCCACTCTAAATATGGCAACCCTCCCACCTCTATGTGGCATTCTTTCAACTCTAAAGAAAGAAACATGTGTTGTCAGTTTTACAATACAGTAACAACTGATTTGAAACCAATAGACTACATTCACAGGTTTGTAAAATTGTATTGTGACAAAGAAAGCAATAGAGTACACTACCTGTTGTGTTGTCTGAATGCCCTGATAATGGTGGCCACGGTGAACCTACTCAGGTTTGGACGTACTCGTCGTCCTGCTTCAGCCATTGTCATGCCATGGAAAAAAAAAAAGTCAGATAAAATATCTTAAATTAAGGCAATATATACTTGTTTCTTGTCTGACAAGATATTTCTCCTAACCAGGCAGTTTTTATGTTAGAACATTTAACTTATTTCAAGCTTTTCTATCCTATATTCTATCCTATATTCCCTTGATAAGTTATACCTGGTCAGTGAGATTTTATTACTAGTTCTGTGTATCTTAATGCTTGAAACAAGATTTATCAGAATTATAAAGCTTTTTGATTAATAATGACAAGTACAAAACTGCTTTGAGGAAGTCATGATTTTTTTATTTTAGGCATTTTCCTTTTAATCTCTTCACATATTAAAGACAGATCATAGCCAAACTGAAGCCACAGTTTTATTGTCATTACAGCACGGCTATCATGCATTCCTCTAGACAGAACAGTACAGCACTCAAAAAAACGATATGTTGGACTTACTTAACTTTCTTATGTCAACAGGTTCCACGTAACTCAGTTAGGTTGCATTTAATTAACAATATTAATTTCAGTAAACTTAACTTAATTACATAAAGTTAATGTAATGTTTAGTTAAATCAACTTTAATAGTTGATTTAATTTAGTTTTAATATATTGAGTTAATTAAGTTCAATTATTCTAAAATGTATATTGTTGCCTTCAACCCAAACAAATATTGCACTTTTATAGATTAGTTTATTCAATGAATCTACAGGTATTTAAAAAATATTTCCAACAAGAATGTGTACAGTACAAAATTAATTTTTACTTATTACAAAAATACTAATAAAGCATATAAGTATATTATACAAAATAATAATACAAAAGCCTTCTTTTTTAATATTTCCTTTTTCTTTGAAACTGAAAAAAGCTAACAATGCATCAGTTATTTAATGCAAGACCAACATGAAGGAATAAACATGATCAGTACCGAACTGAGTGTACTGCTACAGCAAACAGCACAACTTTATGGAGAAAACATACAGTATGTCCTGCCTTATGACAACAGTTTATTTTTCAGGACCTGGACCTTGTTTGAATGCTTGTTTGCATTTAGTTTCATAAATAACTTTTAAAATACTTAAAAAGTAAATCTCAGATCTTGTGAGTAAGCCAAGTTTAATACATAAATTAAACCAAGTATCACAGAACATGCATTTGCCACATTGTTCAGGTTTTCAAATATTTGGATGCCTTTATTGATGATGCCAACATCTTCATATGAGTCTGTAGCATCAAAAAATTATTAATCTATAATTATGTGTTCTAGAAATATTCTAGAAATATTACCTCTAGGAATGGCCTACTAATATCCGATCACTGCCGTCCTCCTGCCAGACAAAAAACAAACAGCATGGCAAAGATTAATATTACCCTAATAATGAGAATCGAATAATAAAATCAAATAATAACATTTCAACAAATATAAATTAAATTAATGCGAAAAACAAAAAGGTAACTAACATGAATGTGAAACCCACACATGAGGGACACGGTAACATCATGAAAATATCATACAAAACATGAGCTTATTCACGATTAACCAACCGAACCTAATAACATCCTCAATATATATAGATAAAAAAAATTGAAATCTCACCTGGCTGTGTGTCCACAAGGAAAAATCTCCGCTTGTTTTCTCTTTTGCACTGTGAACTTTGTTTAAATTGATTCCCATTAAATGGCACCGATCAAAAACAGCAGAAAAGTTCGCGTTGAATCTGCTTTTCATCTGCGCATGTGCGGATATTACTCCACCTGTTGACCAAAGCGCGGTACTGCAAAAGCAACACAACTGTTTCATTCGTTTTACTTAAATTAGTTGTGTTAAACTGAAATTTTACTATTTTTAAATTTTGTCAACACGACTATTTTAATTTTAATACACAAACTTAAGTACATTATTTAATTTTAACATAGTTATATTCTTTGGACCTGGAGGTCTGGAGACTGGCTAGGCCATGGCAGAACCTTTATATGCTTCTTACAGAGCCACTCATTGATTATCCTGGCTGTGTGCTTCGGGTCATTGTCATGTTGGAAGACCCAGCCTCGACCTATCTTCCGTGCTCTAACTGAGGGAAGGAGGTTGTTCCCCAAAATCTCGCAATACATGGCCCCGGTCATCCTCTCCTTAATACAGTGCAGTCGCCCTGTCCCATGTGCAGAAAAACACCCCCAAAGCATGATGCTACCACCCCCATGTTTCACAGTAGGGATGGTGTTCTTGGGATGGTACTCATCATTCTTCTTCCTCCAAACACGTTTAGTGGAATTATGACCCAAAAGTCCAAATCATCCAAATGGTCATTGGCAAACTTAAGACGCGCCTGGACATGTGCTGGTTTAAGCAGGGGAACCTTCCGTGCCATGCATGATTTCAAACCATGACGTCTTAGTGTATTACCAACAGTAACCTTGGAAACGGTGGTCCCAGCTCTTTTCAGGTCATTGACCAGCTCCTCCCGTGTAGTTCTGGGCTGATTTCTTACCTTCCTGAGGATCATTGAGACCCCACGAGGTGAGATCTTGCATGGAGCCCCAGTCCGAGGGAGATTGACAGTCATGTTTAGCTTCTTCAATTTTCTAATGATTGCTCCAACAGTGGACCTTTTTTCACCAAGCTGCTTGGCAATTTCCCCCATAGCTCTTTCCAGCCTTGTGGAGGTGTACAATTTTGTCTCTAGTGTCTTTGGACAGCTCTTTGGTCTTGGCCATGTTAGTTGTTGGATTCTTACTGATTGTATGGGTGGACAGGTGTCTTTATGCAGCTAACGACCTCAAACAGGTGCATCTAATTTAGGATAATAAATGTAGTGGAGGTGGACATTTTAAAGGCAGACTAACAGGTCTTTGAGGGTCGGAATTCTAGATGATAAACAGATGTTCAAATACTTGTTTGCAGCTGTGTCATACAAATAAATAGTTTAAAAATCATATATTGTGATTTCTGGATTTTTTTTTTAGATTATGTCTCTCACAGTGGACATGCACCTACGATGACAATTTCAGACCCCTCCATGATTTCTAATGGGAGAACTTGAAAAATAGCAGGGTGTTCAAATACTTATTTTCCTCACTGTGTATATATATATATATATATATATATATATATATATATATATATATATATATATATATATATATATATATATATATACAGTGGAACCTCGGGTTACGAACGCCCCGGCATACGTATAATTCAGGTTACGAATCGCAGTTCATCAGTATCCACTTGAACTTTTCCCAGCGGCAGCGTAACAACTCGTTAGTTGATGCTCGTGGAATGATGAGATGGACAACATTAGCCGATGCATAACCACTTTACTTGTTTTTATGAAGATAGATTAGCAGGGTTACAGTCTTTTCCGAAGTACAATTCCCATAATGAATTTCACTCTGGACTTCAATACCCAGAGATAGTAGCCTTAAAGAAACAGCTCTCATTTTCCCTCTAATGCAACAATTGTCTCAGCGTTCGTGTTAATAACACTGTCTTTAATATTCTATAATATAATATATAATAATATATAAATAATATAATATAATAAGATTCTCCTTCCAAACAATAACTCTCTCTCCTCCCCCTTCTACGAACGTCGTGTCCTGCAGCGAGTCTTCTCAAAGGGAAAGTACCCAGTAAAGATGTTTTCCTCTTTTGTATGTTTTTATGTAGTATGATTTTAATATAACATGTTAAAAGTAAATAATATTAGTAAATATTGGCTTTATTTTTATTTAAGTAATATTTTCGGTTGTCCAGAACGAATTACCGAAGTTTCTGTTCATTATTATGGGGAAATTTGTATCGGGATACGAACTTTTCAGGTTACGAATAAAGTACCGGAACGAATTAAATTCGTAACCCGAGGTTCCACTGTATATATATATATATATATAGTGTAAAATGCATAGCAATAAGGTTCCCTTTAAGCTAAATTATATAACACATCAACTTGGATGTACATTAACACATATTAATATGCATTCAGATTAAGATACTGTCAGGTCCCTGCCAGGTCATGACTTACTGTATTTTATTAGAGGATTTTAATTCATTCAGCACATTGCCCAAACTTTCAGTGTCATTCGGTGTTTCTGTAGTTTTCAAGCCCTTTGTTTTGATGTTTTGTCTATTTTCTGAAGTAATGTTTGCACTGTGATATCCTGTATCTTCTACCCGTCGTTCTAATTCACGTCTGATACCGTCTATGTTTATAAAACAAATTATTATATTATATATTATTATTTATATATATTTAAGAAGATGCTCTACTTGAAATTTTGCTAATTTATCTAGACTTTTTATATTAACGCCACAATCAATGTAGATGAATTTCACCAACATTAAAACAGCCATCAATTAATACATATGCTCAGTTTGCTTACTTTGTTCACATTGCTTTAAAATGCTGAAGTTCAAAAATTGCTAGTGAGTCATTAATTGGTTAAGTAATGTTAGTTATTGGACTTTTAATGTAAAATGTTGCCATAATCCCTGCTATAAATAACGTGGAATATACATTATTTTCATAACCTATACAATTACATACATATAGCATTAAATATTTACAAAAAGGACTTCCTCTAAAGTCATTTTTACTGATGAATGCAGTACAACAGAAGTTGCTATGTTCTTTTATTTATACTAGTTATTAAGGGTGTGGCGAAATTTATCTCACACTTCTAAAGAAAAGCAAATATAATTTCTGATTTCTGCACTTTATTAAAAAAAGTTAGAGATAAAGTGCCAGATTAGCTCCCAAATTCTTATGACAGTGATGGTCACCTTTTATATTATAGCATTATTATTATTATTATTATTATTATTATTATTATAGCATACATGGAATCCAAAACAAAGGTACTTGCAGTGATTAAAATTATTTAATCACTGCAAGTACCTTTGTTTCGGATTAAAATTATTTAACTTGACTACTGAACTGTTAATGTCATGCTACATCTCTTTATTATCAATGCAGATAATTTTATTTCATTTAATTATTTCATTATATCATTGCAGTTCTATACTTGGCAAAACACTGTACAACAAAGTTTTTCTTGTTTTCTTGTCTTCATTAAATCAAGATAATGTCTTTTGTGGGCTGTACAGTCACAATATTGTTACACTTTTTAGGAGATAAAAACATGTAACAATAAACATATTCCAGTTGTCATATTTGTATTGTTAGTTTGTCTAGCACATTGTGAAAAGAATTGCAATCAAGCATATGTCAGTTTCTTGGTATTATCACATTTCTTAATGTATTACCTGCAGCTAGGTTTGGTTTAATGAATAATAAATCCATTGTATGAAGTTGAAATGGTTAGATATAATCATAAAATAAACATTACGCCAAGGTAAAAAGTTAATATTTTAACAAAAATGACCAAAGGTATTAATAAACCTGTATGGGCTTGTCAAATCTGGTCAGCACAAATTTAGTTTCCCTGTTCCTTCCTGGAATGGCTGAAGGTTATTTCCTCTAGCCTTAAGCTCTAGGTTAAGTCTTGTTTGGGCTCCATGATGAATTGGAATTTCTAATCTGGTCCACTTAAAACCACAAAAATCATTAAACCATCTGAAATACAAATATCTTTTCACACGCCATTTTACAAGGAAACGATTTAAGTCTATGCACAAAACCCCCATAAACTCAACAATATAATTTTTTTAATTTAATCTCTTGATCTTCTTATGACCGCACCATTCTCTCATGTGTCCACTTAGGGTTTGTTGGTTAAACGACGGGCTCTCTCTTTTAGTTATTCTGTCATAGCTAGTCTTGCCAAAGTCCCTACTCTTCTCTACCTAATCTGAACACACTGTAACAGTGGTGGAGAGTAACAGTAAATGTAAAAAGTAAATGTAATTCGTTACTGTACTTTACTGAAGCATTTCCAATTGGGACTTTTACTTTAACTTCACTACATTTCAAAAGGTCAAATATCTGAGTAGATAAATACTTACCTGGTCAGGCAGACAGCAAGCCACCAATCAGGATAGGGGGCGCGCTCTGTTTTGAACTTGTTTTGATTGCCGCTCGGTGGTATCTACATAGCACCAACAGGGTTGAGAGTAATAAATGATGGAAAAATTTCCTGACTCCTAACTTGCCACAACACTGTGGCCTTATTTACTTGATTTTTTTGCTGTGTGTATTGGAAGTAGCTTGGTGGTCATCCATACATAAAGATGTTTGGGAATATGTCAAACTGTGTAAGCCTTTAGGATTAATGAAATCCACTGAGGTACCAGAGGCAGCAAAAAAGTAAAACAAGTACCTGTTGGTGATTGTCAAGAAAATACAGTACTCAACAAGGAAATCTTCACTCATTGGGGTAGGGGTTTCCCACTATGGTCTTTAGTTCACCTCTGCATTGTGGGCTGCTAGTTACAATCCAAAGATAAACCTGATTAAAAGTGAATGTTAAAGCTCATCGTTTACCTTTCACTTGGAAGACCAGCATGATAATTGGGATGAATGGATCCCTGATTTCTAGTTTGCCAATGTGCAGCATGAGAAACCTGGGAGATCACCCACAGAACTCAAGACCAATTGAATGCAAAAAAGTCCACTGAAACGCCTGATACATCACCCCCCAAAACCAGTCCAAGCCACATAAATCATGATGGAAAAACAAAGAAGAATGGCAGAGATTAAGCACAAAATGGAGTTGCATTGGCAAGCTATAGTAATGTAAAGTATTACATATGAGGGCTTAATAAAAATCATCTTTAACAGGTCCTAACATTTGGTGAATACAATCTCAAATGAATAACATATTACACCTTGCCATTATTCACTTTACAAAAATAAAGCCATGTGTGAAAACTAAGTATAGTTTGATTCACTCACTTGTAGAAAAAAAACTGGAGGTAATAATTTTCTGTATCTCTTTCTTGTTTTTCTTTTTTTTTTACATTGTTGTGAGGAAATTTTGGCCTGCTCTTCTTTTCAGCGTTATTTCAGATCGTTGAGGTTTGAGTGCATTTGTTTATGTACAACTCTCTTAAAGTCTAACTACAACAATTCAATCAGGTTTAGGTCTGGACTTTCATTGGACATTTGCAACCTTGATTTTTTGAACCAGTCTGTGTATAGATGTATAGTTAGGATCACTGTCCTGTTGCAATTTTGATCAAACTTTAGCTGTTGGCCAGATGGCCTCACATTTGACTTTAAAATATTTTGGTTTCCTACTTGTGAATAATTTTTTCTTTTTGTAGAATGATGGACTCCATGATGGACACCAAGTCCACCAAAAGAGACACTATTATTGAGTTTAGCATGAAAAGATATCATAAACTCATATCTCAGGCACCATAGGTTTGGGTGTGGGAGGGTAGTGTAGTGTTGCCACATAATAAAACATTATACATGTGGGTTGACTACCACAACTATTGCCTTGTCTGGTATATGTTTTGTTTCCTTATTTCGTGTGTTGAATCATTTCTGCAGAAAAAATTTATCCAGCACGCTGGGAGAAAGGAAAGACACAGACCAGACAGGTGGCACAAGTTTTTCTCTCTTCTTTCTTTGCAGAAATAGAAAAGACTTTATATACTATAAAAAAGAATGTTTGCAGCTCCTGTTTAATGTGTAAGCATTCATTAGTCTAAACTACATAGCTGATTGATAATATAACAGAAACTTTGTGTGTCAGCAAATGTGTAGGTGAACTGGTTGAGAGTAGATAAGTTTCATGGGCTAACATGAAGGTTTGCTATCAACAGTTAGTTGGTTCTCAAAGCAGGATGCAGAGATTGTAACTAATTGCCACTCATGTGGAGATAGCTACGTCCTTAAACAATGCAGAGTGAATACGGAGTATGACCCCCCAGGCATTAGTAGGGTTTGAAAATAAAGTTTAATGGTGTATGGAGTAACCTGAAGATGCCCTACTTTATTGATGTGGTTAATATATAGTGTGTGGAATGCTAATAAGGGTTTCAAGTATAACCAGGCTGTCTTGTGCAGTTAGACCAGAAGTCATAACAGAATGAAGGACATATTTGCTGAAGTGCAGAGAATAAAATGGTCCTGCTCATAGGTTTGAGATATGGTTCCAGAGAAGGTTCCAGAGTGTAATGGCAGTCTTGGTCGATGTTGTTAAATTTTTTTTTTATTATTTAAGCGTTATTTATATATGGGAACGTTTTAAACATGTAACATATCAAGTAAAATAGCATTATTTACATTAGCATATCAAATAACAGTATGCATGTTTCCTTCTTCAGGTCACACTCCAATCTCTCACTAAGAACAGATGTACTATAATATGAGATGTTTGCTCATTTGTAAAGAATCCAGCATTAGTTTTGACCACAGTCAAATGCAGGTTTTTCTTAGATCAAATGTGTAATTTTACACATTTCTCAGTACTGGGTCTCCTCCTTTTCCACCTTACACAAACACTATTCATGACATCATAACCTCACATGGGTTTACATACCACAGCTATACTGATGAAATGGAAATGGAAAAAACTGAGAGTTTCACTGAGAGATTCATTGCACTTTTACTGGATTCTTCCTGAAGGAGGATCTACATCTACTCTAATATATGCTACAGGACATAACTCCATTAGTGTCCCAATTGAGTCCTAATTCTCATTTCTCTGCCACCTGCTGTTCAGTTATGATTTTGCAACATTAATGGATTCACTCGGTGCTTATATTACAGTTTTTCTCAAATGCTAAAACACATTTCACAAACGTTTCCTCCATGTTCCCCAATGTCTAAACACAACACCCTTTTCTAAAGCTACATAAACACAACCACACCTCACTTCAAAACTCAAACTTTCACACCAAAAGAGCAGCTCGAAGCTTTCAAAAATGTAAACACTATACACATCATTACACACTACAGCAAAACAATTGAAAACACAATGCTCAATTTGTGAGAAGGTTCTTTGTTTCATAACTGCCAATGCATATTTTTGAAACTTTTCAGTAATGGATGTTCTTAGATCTCTGCAGAGGATTAGGCATTTAGATTTGAGAGTTTCATATGAAGAGTATAAATCTATAGTAAATTCTGCATGTACACTACTGTAACACAACTCAATGCAAAAACAGAATCTATTGCACACAACAGTACTCTTGAAAACATGATCAGGGTGTGAAGTGTTTTTATTTACTTTACTCACACCACACACACACACACACACCACAATCACTGTGCGGCATCATGTCGCTGAGCTGCATCGGGACACATCCCCTCATCCACATCGCAGGTTATATTGTCTCTTGCCAGGCACCGCAGGAAAAACGCCCTGGAATGGCGAATCCATCCGTCAACACAGGCCAGCTCCATTGCCCTTAGGAGGTTCTCACTAGTGTATGGTTGTCTGTCATAAACCTTCCATCTCCATGATGAGAAGAACTCTTCTATAGGGTTCAGGAAAGGGGAGTAGGGTGGCAGACAGACGTTTAAAAAGTGGTTACTGTTGGTGGTAAACCACTCTCTGATTTGGTTTGTTTTGTGGAAGCGTACATTGTCCCAAATAATCACATAAATTTGATGTGCGGGCCCAGGATGGTGTTGTTGGCAGTCCAGGAGGATGTCTTTTAGCTCCTCTAGGAAGGTGAGGAGACGTTGGGTGTTGTAAGACCCAAGGACAGCATGCCGGTGGACAAGCCCCTCCAAACCCATGGCCGCACAAAGAGTAATATTACCCCCCCGTTGGCCAGGAACCTCAGTGATGGCTCTTTGGCCAATGATGTTACGGCCTCTTTGCCTTCGTTTCTGCAGGTTGAAGCCAGCCTCATCCAGAAAGAGGTACTCATGAGGTCTGGCCATCGTGTCCAACTGTAATATGAAAGTGCACAGGTGTTCAGAACAACAGTCAATCAGGTAGCACAGTATTGTCCAGAAGTAATGTAGGCCACTGAGCAACACAGTATGTCCACTAACTGTACTGTGAACATGAATGTATACTTGATTGCACATACTCATAACGTAGGTCTTTGTGTCGCGCCGAGTTGCGCTCAAAGGGAACCCTATAGACCTGTTTCATCCGCATCTTTTGGCGCCGGAGAACTCGGTTGATATTATCGGCAATGACTTTGTCTCTGATCTCCCGGAGTCTGATGAGGTTGTTCTCACGAACCATATCCACAATGAGGGTTTCTTGTGCCGCTGTAAATATGGCAACCCTCCCACCTCTATGTGGCATTCTTTCAACTCTAAAGAAAGAAACATGTGTTGTCAGTTTTACAATACAGTAACAACTGATTTGAAACCAATAGACTACTTTTACAGGCTTGTAAAATTGTATTGTGACAAAGAAAGCAATAGAGTACACTACCTGTTGTGTTGTCTGAATGCCCTGATAATGGTGGCCACGGTGAACCTACTCAGGTTTGGACTTGTAGTCCTGCTTCAGCCATTGTCATGCCATGGACAATGACATGGTCAATGACTGTTGCTCGCATCTCGTCCGTAATGATGGTGCGAGGTTGTCTCTCCCTCCTGGACCTTCTCCTCTCCCTTGTTGGCCTGCTCCTCTTCCTCCTCTGATTTGAACTCCTCTTCCTCGTTGGCCTGCTCCTCTTCTTCCATGGCCAGCTCTTCTCCCTCCTCTGACTCGATTTCCTCTTCCCCTGACTCTGCCTTTATCCATTGTGTTTGTTTGGAATCTTCAGCAAACTGTGCACTCTGGACTTGCTTTTGTACATATGGTCACAGCATTAGCAACAAGTGTCTTCAAATTTGAGTCGTTGTGTGTAATGAATGACGCCAGGTGTGTTCATTGTGTCCAAATATTGCTGACTGTGGCAAGCATTTTGCATCACATGAGCTTTCATTTGAGAATATGAGCAGAGTTCTTTTGCAACTTGTGTTTTAGCAAGAAAAAATGTGTTAAGATTTATGAGAACAGAGGATTGTGTTTTGTGAATTGTGTCTTCATGTGAAATGTGTTTATGATATTGGAAAATGATGGCTAGATTTAGTAAATGTGTTTAGACAACTGGTCATTTGGTTTAGAGGATTGGCTTTTGTGTTTTAGCATTTGAGAAAAACTGTAATACAATTTTCATGTCCAAAATCCTGCTACATGTTACACCTAATAACAAATAATGCAGTGGAAGTGTTTCTTTTAATGAAAAGTCACTAAACAAATGATTAATAGATTTCAGCAAAATAATCTTGGTTCATGTTTAAAATGAAACATAATGACCAACAGGAGAACATTTTGTGTTTTCTATTTTGAAAATGTTGGTTGAATATTAAGCACATTGAGCATTTGTGATTGCAGTCAAACTTTTCATTTGACTATTTCAAAATATCTTCTTTTTAATAATCAAGCATAAAATTCTGCATCCACATTCACTCAATTTATAACAAATAATGTGTTAATCTGACTGATTCATATAGAAATGCAAGAAAATCTCAATAAAATGATCAACTCCAAACTGCAAAAAAAGAAAAGAGAAGCCCTCAAAGATTCTTGAGTAAGTTAAGGGTAGAACGCTTTCTAAAAATATCTGGTTGGTATCTTTCTAACAGAGAAACACTCCCATATAAGGGTTGTAATTAAAAGATATAAGAACTGATTTTGGTCAATGAAATTCTATGGTTAGGTTCAAAAATCATAAAATTACTTAAGTGCCTTCTGAATTGTAACACATGGCCCTTTTACAAAACACACTTTTGTTGTTCCAAAAAAAGATTAAATAAAACCATGTTTTATTCCTGTTCTGTCTCCAGGAAAATGCAGCTCTACCTCTGCCAGGTTAATCTAAATTCTATGAGATTCTCAAGACATGCCTCGGTCTTCATAGTGTTGGGATACATTATATTCATGTATCAGCTTTGGTGCTGAGAGAATGCACTTGAGAAACAGTTAGCGAGGAGAAATCAATCTACATATAAAATACTGGTCACAACTTATTGGTCACTTTCTAAATAATTAAAGTATAGCTCATCTACTAATAATTATAAATAAATAAATCTTTTTTTTACTGATGCAAATATGTTCAAACGATGCATCGAATTGCATCTTGTATCCGGTGCACACTTTCTTGTGCCGATGAACCGATGCAAATCAATAATTATATGTATATTGATCGCTAACATGTCATTAGACTATAGCAAGTCTTATAGCCTTTAATTAGACTTAGTTTTAGGCCAAAACATTAATCCAAAATCTATGGTTATGAGGTGCCTCTGGTAAGACTCCTCCTATGTAACTGGAGAGTGAGATATTTATGTGGGGAAATCTTGAATATACTGATAGTTTTGTGGTATAATCTAGCGCCCCCCCCCCCTTAATAGTGTTCGTTCTGGGAATTGTCCGTTTGAAAAATCTTTATTGAATCAGTTATCACACATTTGTATATTCACAATCGGGTAATTAATGCCCAGTGGGTGATTAATGCCCAGGTCAAGAACCCCCAAAAGTGTAAGAGAAGAAGAGGGAATAACGTGAGAGTGATGCGTTGTGTGAAAAACGTGTTGGGGAATGGTATTCGTGTCTTGAGATGTGCTGTGGAGAGGTCTGTCTCGATTTACAAATATGTTGGCTGAATAAAGAAAGAGCCCAAATCAACCACACGCTTGTTGTCTTCTTTGAGTGTGCGACAAATTTCTGGCAACGAGGATGGGATGGAGATGCCGTTTTAATTCACGATGACCATGAGCATGAACATTGAGCAACTACAAGACCGAGCGAGGCCTTGCTCCGGCTGCGGCTTGATCAATTGCAAGAGGTGTGTGTGTATGCTAAATTGTCAGTAGATGGACAGAGTAAAGGGCACTCGCTGATCAGATTAATAAGTGGGTCAGTAGAGAATGTTATCGAGACAGAAGATGACGATGATGTAGCCTGCCAACACGTGAAAGATTTGTTAGCAACACAGCGATGGCATGGACCAAGATGGCACCGGCGATACAGACAGGAGTTTATCGGAGCTCGTTTTAAGAAACAGTACGCCGAACTGCATCGTAATTTCGAGATGTCTACCAGTATGCTGAGGAACGAAATCCAGCGCGTGAGTCTGAATGTTCCTGATGTTTCAAGCTCCCCTGTTTCAGAAGTCACCATTAGACGGGATTTCAAGATTAATGGCCAAATAGGGAACGGGACAGAAAGATAAACTGTCATACAACAATTTGGTACACCAGATTGAGGCTGGAATAAATAAAGGACACAGAGAGTCTGAAATTATTGATGCAGTGATCAGAGCAATCAGTCCAGGTATGTGCCTGCGTGATATGCTGGAAATTAAAACCGACTTAACCCTTTCCAAACTGCGTACTATCCTAAAAGGGCATTATAAGGAGGAAAGCCCAACCGACTTGTATCATAGATTAATAAACATCACTCAGGAGAGCATGAGTCACCACAAAATTTCCTCTTCGAGCTATTGAATTAAAAGAAAGACTTTTAGCTGCTGCTCGAGAACCGGAGGGAGAAGAATTATACAGCCCTGCCCTCATACAGAAAAGATTCGTACAGGCACTGGGGACAGGTTTGTCAAATGATCACATAAAATATCAGCTTAAGGCCTGCCTTGACGATCCTTCAGTCACAGATGAAGTTCTTATCACAAAGATGAACGAAGCAGCAAGCCTAGAGTCAGAAAGGCAGCAAAAATTTAAAAAGACTGCCCATGTAAAAGAGACTAAAGTCATGGAGATCCAGGCAGAACCACATCAGAACCAAGAAAGGATGGCTCATGTACTCTCAGGTAAAGAACAGTCCACACACACACAAGTGAAAGTGTTAAGAACACCACAAGTCACGGAGAAGAAAGACTCTGAGCTCTATGAGGTCGTCCAGCAGCTGAAAGAGGAGATCGGAGAAATGCGGAAGGTGATGGCTACCTACCGTTCTATTCAGCCACGAGAAAGGAAGCGAGGATGCCGTGGATGTCAGGAACAAGGTAGAGGTGACCAATGTGACCATTGTTTTAAATGTGGACAAAGTGGACATCTTTCCAGAGGGTGCAGGGGACCGTTTACAGGAAGGAAAGAAAAGGGACAATTAAAAGACTGTATGGCAGTAACAGCTCACACTACGTCATCGCAGTTGCAGAAACATCAAAGTATGCTCCTGTGTGACAGCATTAAGCAACTGGAGGACAGAGAAACAGCAAAGCGGAAGGAGAGCAACCTAAAGCTGCTTCAATCAGTAAGTGCCAATCAGCTATCCACCAAACACAATGCGAAGTTGCTGAATTTGATCGGAGAGAAGTGTGTGGTAAATTGTTTTCTTAATGGAGTGCCAACACAAGCACTATGGGATACAGGGTCACAAGTGTGTCTCATGAATGAAAAGTGGAGAAAAGAACACATCCCACACACCATGCCACGTAGCCTTGAAGAGATCCTAGGTCCAGGAATTCTCACCGGTCGGGCAGTAAATCAAACAGTCATTCCGTTCACACTGGGAACAGACAAAGCCACACCGCTGGAATTGGAGGTACCTGTCTTGGTTTCTAATGAGGATGGGGTGGCAGAGGAACCAATTATCGGTAATAATGTCATTGAGTATCTTCTGAACAACGGTGTTGAACAGCCTAATGGAGTAACAACCACAGCCATGAGTACTGCCCTGTCATGCGACTGCAAGAAAGCGGAGGTTCTACTGAACTTAGTGAGAAGCAATAATGAGGAGTACAGCGATGGAGTGGCGAGAGCAGGGAAGTCACTAGCAAAGATTCCACCCAAACAGGCTACAGCTGTAAAATGTTGCATCAAAACCGGTCCTATATTGGCTGACCAGAATGCCTTGTTTGTACCAGATGAGTGCGCACGGTGGCCAGATGGACTAAGGGTAGAAGAAAATATTGTTTGCCTCCAGAAAGGAACATGCTCGCGCATTTGCATTCCTGTGTATAACGATACTGTCCATGACATCGACCTGCCTCCAATTCTGGGCTATATACAGTGAGTAAAAGACATCTACCCAGCCGAGGTGAAATTAGTGACAGCCCAGCGGGAGAATGCATGTAACACCACCACATTCACCACACAAGACCCGCTCCTCAAAGACAGTAAACAAGCTCATCAATGTTTAGAAAATGCTGAGGAGGTGGTAACAACCCAGCCGAAAGACCTATGGTACCCTCCTGTTCGCATTGAACATTTAACACCTGAACAGCAACGGAGAGTAAAACAGCTTTTGAAAGAGGAGAGTAATGCTTTTGCCCGTGATGATGGCGATGTTGGATGTATTCCGTCCCTTCAGCTAAAAATCCGCCTCCATGACATCACACCTGTAAAGCACACCTACATGTCGGTTCCGAAGCCACTACATAAAGAGGTTAAAGAATATTTGGAGGATTTGTTGAATAAGGGATGGATCACTAGCTCGAAGTCACCGTATTCTTCACCGGTAGTATGTGTGCGTAAGAAGGATGGAACGCTCCGCCTCTGCTGTGACTACCGGGAGTTAAATAAGAAATCCATTCCAGACAGACACCCAATACCCAGAATACAAGACATGCTTGACAGCTTGGTGGGCAGCACCTGGTTTTCAGTTCTCGATCAAGGTAAAGCTTATCACCAGGGGTTTGTAGAGGAATCCAGCTGACCTCTTACTGCGTTCATAACACTGTGGGGATTATATGAATGGGTGAGAGTTCCCTTTGGATTGTCCAACGCACCGGCTGAATTCCAAAGGAGCATGGAGGAGTGCCTGAGAGAACTGCGGGATGAGGTATGTCAGCCTTACCTAGATGATAATTTAGTCCATTCGAAAACATTTGATGATCATCTCCAGGATTTAAGAAAGGTATTGCAGTGTTACCAGAAGCATGGTGTTAAGCTCACGCCTAGAAAATGCGAAGTGTTCCAGAATCGGGTACGATTTCTAGGGAGGTTAGTGACTAAAGATGGGTACACAATGGACCCTGCTGACATTGCTCCGGTTCAAGCCCTAAAAGAGAGGACCCCTAAAACAGTTGGAGAAGTAAGGAAGTTACTAGGATTTCTTTCCTACTACCGGTCATACATTGAGAACTTCTCCCGCAAGGCTGCGGCTCTTTATATGCTGCTCACTGATACGACAACACCAAAAACAAAAGTACGGCTGAAGCAGAAGGGCAAGGGAAAACGTCGCCAAGGACAGCTTGCATCATCACATCCTGTCACATGGACTGAAGAACATCAAAAGGTCTTCTGCGATTTAGTGGACTGCTTGTCCAACCCACCTGTGTTGGGCTATCCAGATCTGAATGAACCATTTGTGCTACACTGTGACGCTTCCCAGGAAGGCCTCGGTGCAGTGATATATCAAAGGCAAGGAGGCAAGTTAGTGGTAATAGCTCATGGATCAAGAACCCTAACTGCTTCTGAGAAAAATTACCACCTGCATTCAGGAAAGTTAGAGTTCTTGGCCATGAAGTGGGCGATCTGTGAGCTGTTTAGAGATTATTTGTATTATGCACCATACTTTATTGTGTACACAGACAATAACCCTCTCACATATGTGTTGACAACAGCCAAGCTCAATGCAACCAAAAACAGATGGGTAGCCGAACTTGCCGATTTTCGATTCGCCATTAAATACCGTCCAGGAAAGTCGAATGGGGATGCCGATGGTCTCTCGCGCATGCCACTGTCAATGGAACAGTACATGGGAACCTGCTCAGAGGAGGTACAACCTGAAATTATGGTCAGTATATCTCAGTCAGTGATGGTACAAAAACAGGAGAGAGGCCCGTGGTTGTGTCCACTCACCATTACATCAGCACTGGCAGTAAGACAAGAGGAGGATTTGCTCCAATCAGTTGCAGAGATCCCTAAGGAAGTCCTGAGAAAAGCTCAGGAAGACGATCCTGAAATAAAAGAAATTTTGATGTGTCTTAAGTCAAAATCCCGACACATAAGCAGGAGCCATGGCAAAGAAGCTCGGGGACTGTCAAGGGAAATAAGCAGACTGCACTTGGATGCACATGGTCTTTTGTTCCGGAAAACAGCAACCCGTCATCAGCTGGTCCTGCCAAAAAAATATCATGCGCTTGTTTACAAGGAACTACATGAAGACATGGGCCATCTCGGAGCTGAGCAGTGATGAACTTGATCAGGGATAGATTTTATTGGCCTCGCATGCAAAAGGAAGTAGAACACCACATCACACGTGTTTGCAGTTGTCTGAGAAACAGGCGCCCGAACAAGGTAACCCGAGCTCCTCTGACGAATATTAC
Source organism: Silurus meridionalis (assembly GCF_014805685.1). NCBI lineage: Eukaryota > Metazoa > Chordata > Actinopteri > Siluriformes > Siluridae > Silurus > Silurus meridionalis. The sequence continues at coordinate 3,030,087 of NC_060902.1, forward strand.
TACAACCTATCCATTTCAGCTGGTATCCATTGATTTTTTACATCTAGAGAAGTGTAAAGGGGGTTATGAATACATTTTAGTTGTAATGGACCACTTTACACGGTTCACTCAAGCGTATGCATGTAGAAACAAGAGTGCCAAGACAGCGGCAGAGAAGGTGTTCGGTGACTTTGTTTTGAAGTTTGGTTTCCCAACAAAACTGCACCACGACCAAGGAAGGGAATTCGACAACAAGCTGTTTGCCAAATTGCAAGAGTACAGTGGTGTGCAAGGTTCCCATACAACCCCATATCACCCACAGGGAAACGGACAAGTTGAGCGGTTTAACCGCACATTGCTTGCAATGCTGAGAGCTTTACCCGAGACCGCTAAAACCGACTGGAAGACATCACTCGCAAAGGTTGTGAATGCATACAACTGTGCAAGAAATGAGGCAACGGGGTTCGCACCATACTACCTTCTGTTTGGCCGTACACCAGGATTGCCTATTGATGTTATGTTTGGTATACAAGCACAGGACCAAAACTCCTCTTACGATGACTATGCTGAGAGCTGGAGAAAGAGAATGATTGAAGCATATGAGCTAGCCTCAAGAGTATCCAACAAGGCGAAGGAGAGAGGAAAAGCTTTATATGACAAGAAAGTGCACGGAGCTGAATTGTTTCCTGGTAACAGAGTATTGGTCCGTAATTTTAAGGAGAGAAGTGGACTTGGAAAACTCAGACCGTTTTGGGAAGAGCAAATTTATGTGGTCACCCAGAGGAAGTATCCGGATAGTCCAGTATATGAAGTCCGACCGGAAAATGGGAAAGGAAAAACAAGAATACTTCACAGAAACCTGTTGTTACCGTATGACTACTTACCTGTAGAAACAGAACATCGACCCGGAGAATCAGGAAAAGATAAGAAGAAAACCATGCCGAGAAAACCCTCAAAACGGGAAAATCAGATGCATTGTGACAACTCAGATAATGATGATAATGATGATGTTTGGGAAAGTCTGGTCAGAATGCCATTTGGCAGAGAGAGTCGAGATTATAGCCGCTGTCAACAGTCAGAACCACTAGAATCGCATCCAGAGGATACAGCAATGCTGAAAAGTGCAGAGTCAGAGGGAGAAGATGAGGTCTCATCAGCAAGAGAAGAGGTTGTAGAAACCGATGAAGCTGAAAAGATTGACGCAGAGATTCCTTCGCAACAATTCTGCAAAAGAGTATATACTTTGAGAAACAGGAAAGCAAAAAATGTTTAGTTACAACACCCTAGGTCAGCCTAGTATTGTGGATGTTTAAAAATGCAGAGTTACAGTATTAGTTACGGTGTTAATTGCACTTTAGTTCTACAAAGTTAATCAGTTAAGTTAAAAGAAAAAAATTGCTTAATTTATTTTTTGTGTTTTATCAATTTTCAGTTAATAAGTACATTCCAGAAAACAACACAGATAATGTAGATTGTTTCCATGGGGTAAGGTTAATTTCCTTCAGTGAAAGTACAGATTCCTGTTAATGAACAGTGATGGTGGCAGAAGATCATGGTGCACAATGATGTCTGCTGCAAACACACGACATAGAAAAGGAGATAAATGGCGTGTGTCGCGTGCAAAAGTACAGCACGAGTACTCGAAATGTTGTATCACTGACTTCTAACCAAGGAACAATTTCATTGGTGGAACCAAAAGTGTATTCTGAGAATGTCGGGACTACATTCTATTTTGTAGAATGTGGGGAAATCTCAAATATACTGATAGTTTTGTGGTATAATCCCCCCCCCCTAATAGTGTTCGTTCTGGGAATTGTCAGTTTGAAAAATCTTTATTGAATCAGTTAGCACACATTTGTATATTCACAATCGGGTAATTAATGCCCAGTGGGTGGCAGTAGCCAGGTCTCGATTTACAAATATGTTGGCTGAATAAAGAAAGAACCCAAATCAACCACACGCTTGTTGTCTTCTTCTCGAGTGTGCTACATTTATCCTATGAGATGCTGAGATGTAATAACTTAATAATTCATCCACGCCACATCCTGTACATTTTCTCAGCACTAAATGTGACTCTGAAGAGAAAGAATTCAATGAAAAATTGTAGGGTGAACTAAAAAATTTTATTGGTTGGAAATTGGATAAGAAGAAGTACAATCATCTCCACAGCAGTATACTAACATGAATAAGAAACATGTTTGTTTAAGTTTATATTTGATCATTGTTTGATTTAAAACCTTTGATTTGTTCATTTCACATTTTTTCAACATTTTTCAAAATGCATTTTAAAGAGTGTTTTAGTATTTGAAAAAAAAATGAAATCAAATGAAAAAGTATAATGAAATATTTGAAATAGCCAGTAATCAATATAATCATTTAAGTCAAGGTTTGTTCATCACTGAATTATAAATGAAGCAACATTTAATCAGATGTTTATTACATTTCTATGTGATTTATAATGTTTTATAAGTCACTTCATTCTCAGCCTTTGGATCAGCAGCAAGTAGTTTTGTAGATTCATTCACAACCATTTTTGCTTTGGTGTAATTGATGCCTTTGTAGGTTCCACTGGTTGGAAACTGCAGCACACTGCCATTTACGCAAGTAATCTTGACTGTGCCATTGTAGGGGAGATCAATGTTAGCCCGGCCGATTGTGACGATGGCATCCACGGTTTTCCCTGGAGGAACTGTGATAGGAAATGAGAACGATTCAGTTTTCTCCTCAGTGAACTCTAAAGTGTACGACCTCTCAGTTCCCATTGTGTAACTGAATCCACCAGAGATTTCAAGAATATTAGGAATTCCTGCCTTCACTCCAATGCTAAATGAGGATTCAATCTTGTTTGTAACAGACCAGGATGACTTTTTGGTGATTTTTGTGGCAGTATCAAATGTGTACTTTAAAACCTTTGTTGTATTATTTTGATAGGTCATGGATTTAATTTCGTCAACAGCCACATTGGGTTTCTCATCATTTAGTGTGGGATATGTAACACCTGTAAGCTCAGTGTATCTGATGGTGTTGATGAATATGAAGCCTAAGCTATCAACATCTGAACCGGAACGTCCAGTGATTCCAAGACAGATCCCAGAACCAACATCAATTGGATATTCTGTTTTCAGTCCCCAGGATGTCATTTGTGGAAAAAACACCCGGGATCGATTTGTAGTGAATCTGATGGCACCCAGACGTGTTCCAGCTCCATTCCCCCAAAGCGAAAGGGAGGTGAAATGCTCGCCATCTTCAAATATAAATTCTGAAAACGTCCCATCTTCTCGTCCAAACTGCTTGGCCGTCATTGAGCCAAACCTTAATCGCTTTTATCTGCCAGCCACCAGCCCACACCCAGATCTTTGTTATGGTGGCTCCATTTCCAATACCATTAAAATCAAAGGGACCTCCTCCTTGCCCACCAATTATAAGCACATCTGCCAGGCTTGACATGTTCTTGTTCTTTCTGTGTACCTTGAGAAAAGGTTAACAATAATGTATTTAATTAGTTATAATGAAAAATAAATATTCTAAAAAAGAAGAATAAAAAAAAGAAGAATTTTAGCTTCCTAATGGCTTATAAATAAATGTTTCAAATGTCTGAGACTTTACCACACACTTGCAACACTACCAAAAAAGTATTATTTGCCTGTTAAACAACATTATATAACACATTAAAATGAACACACTTTTATTAATAGGCAGTCACACTTACTGTCACGTCCCTGTCAGGTCAGGAGTAATTAAGTTAAATAATGTTATTTATTGGACTTTTAATGTAAAGTTTGAAAGATTAGTATGAATTACCATAATTGCTGCTATAAGTAAAATAGACATTACTTATATAATAGCCTACATAATTACTTATTTATCAGGAATAGCAGACATACTTTTTAAAAATGGTGATCAAAAGCAGACAGTAAGAAAAGTTTTGGTAAAGAATGCAATACAACAGAAACTGCTATACTCGCTTATTTATACTAGTTAAAGAGGGTGTGGTGAAATACGACTCACACTTGGGTTTTAAGGGTGGTTTGGTTTCTTCTTTCAGTGTGGATTGAGGAATGCAGCCATTATCGGGTTAAATTCATCCCACTTCCTCGTTTAGAGTTCCTCCAGAGAAATTCCAGAGAAATTCATCTTTAACAAGATTTAACAAGAATAATTTAGAGATAAGGTGCCAGATCAGGTTCCAAATTCTTATGCCAGTTCAGGTGGTAAGGATTTAGTTGTCATGCCTGCTTGGTAGCTTAATTCATCCCACTTCCTCGTTTAGAATTTCTCCACTTCCAGAGAAATTCATCTTTAACAAGAATAATTCAAAGATAAGGTGCCAGATAAGGTTCCAAATTCTGATGCCAGTGGTGTTCAGTGATGGTCACTTTTTATATTATAGCATTATTTATGTCTGGTAAATAATAGCTTTTCAAATGACATTAAAGCATTAATAAAAGTATTTGCAGTATGAAACAATGCTATTTATAATAATATATAAAACCATTGCACTTTACATGGACTCCAAAACAAGATGATTGCAATTATTTAACTTAAAAACTAAGCAAAAATCCACATATTTTGGTTTTAACTTTTATTGTATGTTTAAGTATATTATCCCAACTATCTTCCATTTCATAGAGAGTTTTAACATTTTGCATTAAAATCTTCTTCTTTCGGCTGCCCCCATTAGGGGGCACCACAGCGGATCATCGGTCTCCACACCCCCCCCGTCCTCTACATCCGCCTCTTTTAAACCAACTACAGTGGAACCCGGTTATCTCGCCCTCGGTTACCTCGACAACCCTATTAAGTCGACGTTTTTGAAGTGGAACCGCCAAATTCTCTTTTCTAAGCATTTTTTATCGGTTATGTAAATTTGCCATTTAACATCGGTTATCTCGGTGCAGCCGCAGAAGAACTCGCGAAAGTGGCGGAAAAATCAAGCCTTACAGCTGCTACAGGTGTTGTATTGTATACTGGTGAATCTCTGCTGTTAGTTAGTGCACACATGCCTTTTGTTGTTAAATGTTATGCGATGAACGGGAGGCGAAAGCCGCGCTTGGTGGCGCGGAACGTGAGATGAGCAGCAAAAGCATAGAATGAACACCGGCAGGATCGGGGGGAATCCGCGGTGCGCTTTGGGAAGAAAAGAGCAGCCGTTGAGAGAGTGCCGGTGGGAAGGCACGTACCGGGATACACATGAGCGATAACAACGACCGCCGTGAACCAACATATACCAACAATAACGGACAGTGAGAGTGTGGAAGTTTAAATAGGAGCTGGTGATGATGATAAACGAGCACCATATGTGCGCGATTGAAGCGGAGCTTCAGAGAAAGCGGCCGAGAAAACACCTGACACGCCGAAGTGATTGTGTGGGTTGGGTTTTAAGAGTGGTTTGGTTTCTTCTTTCAGAGTGGATTGAGAAATCCAGCCATTATCGGGTTAAAATCATCCCACTTCCTCGTTTAAAGTTTTTCAGGGCATCATGACCTGGTTGAACCAGTAAGTCGGTTAACTGTCGGGTATTAATATCTGATGTTAAAAGATGGTAATTTTGTGCTTATTTCTCTGTAATTAGGAAGTAAGGAACTGAGAGCCGTTGTAGTGGGCTGTCTTACCAGGGCTGTCTTACTGGGCTGCTGTCTTGCCGGGCTGTCTTACCAGGGTGTCTTCTTGCTGGGCTGCCTTTTTGGTTGCTTTGCTGTTTTGCTGGGCTGTGTAGCTGTTTGGTTGCTTCGCTGCCTGGCCTATATGTTTATATATATATATATATATATATATATATATATATATATATATATATATATATATATATATATATATATATATATATATATATATATATATATATATATATATATATATATATATATATATATATATATATATATATATATATATATATATATATATATATATATATATATATATATATATATATATATATATATATATATATATATATATATACGTATATATATATATATATATATATATATATATATATATATATATATATATATATATATATATATATATATATATATACGTATATATATATACGTATATATATATATATATATATATATATATATATATATATATATATATATACGTATATATATATATATATATATATATATATATATATATATATATATATATATATATGTATATGTATGTTTATCTGAAGACCTGGATGCTACCCAACAGCCAGCGGCATGCTAAGAGGTCATGTGATTATTTTATGAGGTGTATTGAATGGAATTGACTCCCGGTCAGGGAACCAACCCGAGCCATTAGGGTTGCACAAGCCAGTGCACTCTTAGTGCCGGTCCCAAGCCTGGATAAATGGGGAGGGATGCGTTAGGAAGGGCATCCAGCATAAAAACATGTGCCAAATCGAACATGCGGGTCATGAATACTGATGATCTGCGGTGGCGACCCAAAACATCCCAAACCATCTAGAGATTATTTTATGAGGTGTATTGAATGGAATTGACTCGGTCAGGAACCAACCCCAGCCATTAGGGTTGCACAAGCCAGTGCACTCTTAGTGCCGGTCCCAAGCCTGGATAAATGGGGAGGGATGCGTTAGGAAGGGCATCCAGCATAAAAACATGTGCCAAATCGAACATGCGGATCATGAATACTGATGATCTGCGGTGGCGACCCCTAATGGGAGAAGCCGAAAGAAAGATTGAATGGAATTGACATGGTGGTGGTTTGCTTCAGTGTGCAATGGTCGACAGGTGGGATTGTGGTGTCGTATAAGTGCACGTGTGTTTGCTGTGGATAGTAGATCATTAGAGTAAAAGGTCCCCAGCCCTGGAGTCCAAGCATTCTTGTGTGGTATATGATGTATGGTGTTATGTAATTTTAATAGTTCTTAATCAACTGTGTGTATTATACCTCTATCTCTTGTCCTGACTCAGCTGTAGACGAACCTGGGTGCCTTGTGCATGTCTTTATAAAGGGTTATCCCCGGTAACTGGGACCCCGGGGTGGCGTAGTCGGTTTCTACTAGTAACATTCTTAAATCTTGTTCATATATTTTATTGTCAGTCTTCTATGTCCTAAGTTTCTCGATTTACGTGAACAAATTGGACGTGCCGGTGCCTCATTAAAAATATTGCTGTGCTAAGAAACATGTTGTCTATATCTAATGCAGAGAAGCTCGTCCATGCATTCATGACCTCCAGACTGGACTATTGTAATGCATTACTAGGTGGTTGTTCTGCATCATTAATAAACAAGCTACCGTAAGTCCAGAACGCAGCAGCCAGAGTTCTCACAAGGTCGAGAAAATATGATCATATAACCCCAATCTTATCATCCTGGTTTAGAGACAGTGGCATTGAGTAAAAGACAGGAGGTGGAGCTGGAGGTAGCAGAGCTGAAGATGTTAAGGTTTTCATTGGAAGTGATAAGGATGGACAGGATTAGAAATTAGTTTATTAGCGGGACAGCGCATGTAAGACGTTTTGGAGACAAGGTGAGGGAGGCGAGATTAAGATGGTTTGGACACGTGCATAGGAGGGACATGATTTATATCGGTAGGAGAATGCTGAGGATGGAGCCACCAGGAAGGAGGAAAAGAGGAAGGCCAAGGAGGAGGTTCATGGATGTGGTGAAGGAAGACATGCAGGTAGTTGGTGTGACAGAGGCAGATGTAGAGGACAGGGGTGTGTGGAGACGGATGATCCGCTGTGGCGACCCCTAAAGTCGAAAAAAGAAGAAAACACCCAATCTTATCATCCCTACACTGGCTACCTGTTAAGTTTCAAATCAAATACAAACTACTGCTATTTACAAAACACTAAATGATTTGGCTCCATGTATCTATCCAGTCTTCTAACACGCTACAATATATCACGCTCCCTGAGATCTTAAAACTCAGGACTTCTAGTAGTTCCTAGAATAGCAAAGTCCACTAAAGGTGGTAGATCATTCTCACATTTAGCTCGAAACTTTGGAATAGTCTTCCTGACAGTGTTCTGGGCTTAGACACACTCTCCCAGTTTAAGTGCAGATTAGAAATGTATCTTCTTAGCAAGTCCTGCACATAACATATCACATATCATAACCTTGTGCTCCAGTACATCTGATCACATGCACATTATCAACTTGTGCTTGTTAATATCATGAACAGCAGCTATGCTAATTCCTCTCCACTGCTTCTCTTTCCCTACCCATCCCTAGGCATTCTGAGCTTGCACCAGCTCCAGTCACGTCCCACCTCATGAAGATTATGGACCTTTAAATAAGTAGATGCTGACCCCGCAAACATCCCAAACCATCTAGAGATTATTTTATGAGGTGTATTGAATGGAATTGACTCCCGGTCAGGGAACCAACCCCAGCCATTAGGGTTGCACAAGCCAGTGCACTCTTAGTGCCGGTCCCAAGCCTGGATAAATGGGGAGGGATGCGTTAGGAAGGGCATCCAGCATAAAAACATGTGCCAAATCGAACATGCGGATCATGAATACTGATGATCTGCGGTGGCGACCCCTAATGGGAGAAGCCGAAAGAAAGATTGAATGGAATTGACATGGTGGTGGTTTGCTTCAGTGTGCAATGGTCGACAGGTGGGATTGTGGTGTCGTATAAGTGCACGTGTGTTTGCTGTGGATAGTAGATCATTAGAGTAAAAGGTCCCCAGCCCTGGAGTCCAAGCATTCTTGTGTGGTATATGATGTATGGTGTTATGTAATTTTAATAGTTCTTAATCAACTGTGTGTATTATACCTCTATCTCTTGTCCTGACTCAGCTGTAGACGAACCTGGGTGCCTTGTGCATGTCTTTATAAAGGGTTATCCCCGGTAACTGGGACCCCGGGGTGGCGTAGTCGGTTTCTACTAGTAACATTCTTAAATCTTGTTCATATATTTTATTGTCAGTCTTCTATGTCCTAAGTTTCTCGATTTACGTGAACAAATTGGACGTGCCGGTGCCTCATTAAAAATATTGCTGTGCTAAGAAACATGTTGTCTATATCTAATGCAGAGAAGCTCGTCCATGCATTCATGACCTCCAGACTGGACTATTGTAATGCATTACTAGGTGGTTGTTCTGCATCATTAATAAACAAGCTACCGTAAGTCCAGAACGCAGCAGCCAGAGTTCTCACAAGGTCGAGAAAATATGATCATATAACCCCAATCTTATCATCCTGGTTTAGAGACAGTGGCATTGAGTAAAAGACAGGAGGTGGAGCTGGAGGTAGCAGAGCTGAAGATGTTAAGGTTTTCATTGGAAGTGATAAGGATGGACAGGATTAGAAATTAGTTTATTAGCGGGACAGCACATGTAAGACGTTTTGGAGACAAGGTGAGGGAGGCGAGATTAAGATGGTTTGGACACGTGCATAGGAGGGACATGATTTATATCGGTAGGAGAATGCTGAGGATGGAGCCACCAGGAAGGAGGAAAAGAGGAAGGCCAAGGAGGAGGTTCATGGATGTGGTGAAGGAAGACATGCAGGTAGTTGGTGTGACAGAGGCAGATGTAGAGGACAGGGGTGTGTGGAGACGGATGATCCGCTGTGGCGACCCCTAAAGTCGAAAAAAGAAGAAAACACCCAATCTTATCATCCCTACACTGGCTACCTGTTAAGTTTCAAATCAAATACAAACTACTGCTATTTACAAAACACTAAATGATTTGGCTCCCATGTATCTATCCAGTCTTCTAACACGCTACAATATATCACGCTCCCTGAGATCTTAAAACTCAGGACTTCTAGTAGTTCCTAGAATAGCAAAGTCCACTAAAGGTGGTAGATCATTCTCACATTTAGCTCCGAAACTTTGGAATAGTCTTCCTGACAGTGTTCTGGGCTTAGACACACTCTCCCAGTTTAAGTGCAGATTAGAAACGTATCTTCTTAGCAAGTCCTGCACATAACATATCACATATCATAACCTTGTGCTCCAGTACATCTGATCACATGCACATTATCAACTTGTGCTTGTTAATATCATGAACAGCAGCTACGCTAATTCCTCTCCACTGCTTCTCTTTCCCTACCCATCCCTAGGCATTCTGAGCTTGCACCAGCTCCAGTCACGTCCCACCTCATGAAGATTATGGACCTTTAAATAAGTAGATGCTGACCCCGCAAACATCCCAAACCATCTAGAGATGTACCAGCACCATTTGGATCCCACTTCATGTGGAGTTTTGAAATTGGCCCTCATTGAGTGGCATGGAGAAGCTGGTAATGATTGCAAATGTTGAGCTATTTTATGAGTTGCTCAGTAGCTCCTGGTTCCATAATCTCAAATGACTGTAAAAGACTGTAGAAAGAACATTACTTATTATCTTACATTCCAGTGTACATGTTGGTTCTCACTCTCCAGTGTTCTGTATTTTTTTAAAGATTTATAATCACACTCTTGATATCACCCAAATGAGGATGGGTTCTCTTTTGAGTCTGGTTCCTCTCAAGGTTTCTTCCTCATAACATCTAAGGGAGTTTTTCCTTGTCACAGTCGCCATGGCTGCTTACCAGGGATAAATACATATACTTCACCTTAACTGTTAAATTCTGTAAAGCTGCTTTGAGATGTCCTTCAAGAAAAGCGCTAAGGAAATAAACTTGACTTGATTATATGGGGTCACACTACAATTACTCACTGAGAACAGATGTACTACAGTCCCTGACAAAAGTATTGTCGCTTGTGTACAAATTGACCTGAAGTGCCGCTGAAATAATTTTCTAATCAAGATTTTTTTACAAGAAATAGCTCATTTTAATCCCAACAGCTTTTGTAATAATGTTTCAGTGCAAAACGAAACTGTCAAAAAGTATTCTAATATTCACAGCTTGGTAAAGCCCATTGAGTCCATTTTTGCAAAGACATAAGTGTTGTTGCCTTGTCATATGAGCTTCACCTGTGACTAATAATGGATCAATTAGGTCTCAGGTGTGTAAAAAAAGAACCCCAGTACACTAGACCTTCACATCAACTGCAACTAGACCTCTGCAAACATGCCTAAGATTCACCCTGAGACTAAAGTTTTGATTATCAAGAGGCTGAAGACCAGATCCACTGCTGATGTGGCAGACACCTTCAATGTGTCTCAGCATCAAGTACAGAGGATAAAAAAAAAAATTTGAAGAGACTGGAGACATTCTTGACAAGCCCAGGTCAGGCAGACCCCGCAAGACAACTGCTCAAGAGGACTGTTTGTTGGCTCAAAAATCCAAGGCCATCCCATTTTTCACTGCAGCAGAGCTCCACGAGACCTAGTCACCTGAAGTCCCAGTGTCAACCAGAACAGTTTGTCGGATTCTGTCTCGAAATGGCCTCCATGTTCAAATCAGTGCCCAAAAGCCAGCACTAAACAAAAGACAATTAAAAAAACGTGTGGCATTAGCCAAGGCCCACAGACTGCTAAAAGGATGGACGCTGGAAAAGTGTCAGAAGGTGGATTTTTCAGATTAATCTTCTGTTGAATTACACCACAGTCGCCGCAAATATTGCAGGAGCCCTACTGGGGTCCGCATGGATCCGAGATTCACCAAGAAAACAGTGAAGTTTGGTGGTGGAAAAATCATGGTCTGGGGTTACATCCAGTATGGGGGTGTGCGAGAGATCTGCAGGGTGGAAGGCAACATCAAAAGTCTAAAATACCAAGAAATCTTAGCTACCTCTTATATTCCCAACCATAAAAGAGGCCAGATTCTGCAGCAGGAAGGTGCTCCATCGCATACTTCCATCTCCACATCAAAATTCCTCAAGGCGAAGAAGATCAAGATGCTCCAGGATTGGCCAGCCCAGTCACCAGACATGAACATGTGGGGTAGGATGAAAGAGGAAGCATGGAAGACGAAACCAAAGAATATTGATGAACTCTGGGAGGCATGCAAGACTGCTTTCTTTGCTATTCCTGATGACTTTATCAATAAATTGTATGAATCCTTGCCAAACCGCATGGGTGCAGTCCTTCAAGCTCATGGAAGCCATACAAGATATTAAATTTGGATCTCAGAGCCCCACTACTTCATTTGATGACATATTTTTGTATTTGCAGTAAATTTGTTCAATTTCTGTATAGGCGACAAAACTTTTGTCTTGCCAAAATTTGACCTTTCTGTCTTGATTAAATGATAAATCTTTTTTTAGTGAAACTAATTTATTTCAGTGCATTAAACATCATTTGGGAGGGTTTTAGCTTTTCATATGAGCTATTTCTAACATCAATTGATTTATTAAAAGTCAGGTTAATAGCAGGTGTTTCTACAAAATAGATAAGCTACAAGACTTTTGTCAGGGACTGTATAAGGAATTTATTCATTTATGAAGAATTAAGCATTAGTTTTGCTGGATTATATACATTTTTTCTCTTGATCATTTTTATTTTTTTACACATATCTCCAAACTCTGGTCACTGCTCTCATAAACTAGAGAGATTGCAAGATTGGGTAATTTTATGCCAAAGTTTCTCAAAACACTGTGCACAAAATGTTTCACTGTTTTCTCTATGGTTCATATCATCAACCAGAACTTGTATATCAGGAAACTACAAAAAAATCAGCATATTTTGTATGCTGTATGTATAAATGTAGTACAACAGAAACTGCTATGCTCGCTTATTTATACTAGTTAAAGAGGGTGTGTTGAAATGGGACACACACTTCGAGAGAAAAGCAGATGTAATTCATGATTCAACTTGAACAAGATTTAACAAGAAAAATTCAGAGCGTTTTAAATATTTGTATTTCTACAGTTAACATTTTGCTTTAAAATCTTTATTTGGCTGCTCCCATTATAGGGCGCCACAGCGGATCATCCGTCTCCATGCCCTTCTGTCTTCTACATCTGCCTCTTTCAAACCAACTACCTGCATGTCTTCCTTTACCACATCCATAAACCTTTTTCTTGGCCTTCATCTTTTTCTCCTTTCTGGGGGCTCCATCCTCAGCATTCTCCTACTGTTATACCCCATGTCCCTCTTCCCTCCATCTCCTCACCTCTCTCACTTGGTCTTTTTTTATTTTTTTTACCTGATCTCATAAACAAGAGATTGCAAGATTGAGTAATTTCATGCCAAAGTTTCTCAAAACACTGTGCACAAAATGTTTCAATGTTTTTACTATGGTTCATATCATCAACCAGAACTTATATATCAGGGAAAAAAGCTACTTTTTTTTTTTTTACTGTTTTAACACAAATCACAAACATTTATGTGCCAAACTTTGAGTGAGTCAACCGCAAGTCTTTTTTCTCCAAATGACAGAGCATGAAATTGGTTGACTTTCTAAGGAAAATTCACATTAATTGGCATGGTTCATACAGACTCCCTAGTGATGTTCCACAGGGCTCAGTGTTGAGTCCCTTCTCTTCTCACTCTGTACAGACACTCTTAGTAAGGTAAAACAAACATAACCTTTTGTACTGCTGTCATACAACTATAAGGAAGTGTCGGTTTATGAGTAAGCTATTGTTAGTGACTATCACAAATTACAGATAAGGAACATATCATATAGATTGTATCATGTATTATAACTGATTATTTTTCCTCAGAGTTTGATAAAAAATTTCTTTGGAGTTGAAATCTTTTAAGCTAATTTAGGTCAATGTTCACTGTAAAAAGTGAAATCTAAGTCAGATAAAATATCTTGAATTAGGGCAAGTTATACTTGTTTCTTGTCTGACAAGATATTTCTCCTAACCAGGCAGTTTTATGTTAGAACATTTAACTTATTTCAAGCTTTTCTATCCTATATTTTCTTTATAAGATATTATACCTTGTCAGTGATATTTTATTACTAGTTCTGAGTATCTTAATGCTTAAAAAAAGATTTATTAGAATTATAAAGCTTTTTGATTAATAATGACAAGTACAAAACTGCTTTGAGGAAGTAATGATTTCTTATTTTAAGCATTTTCATCTTCATCTCTTCACATATTAAAGACAGATTATAGCCAAACATCATTTCATTTGCGTGCGCATGTGTGTGTCTTTGTCTGGGGGTTTGTTTGTGTTTTGGGGGGGGGGTGTTTGTTCTTTGTTGTTTAAAAAGGAAAAATGGAGAATTTCTGTTTACATTTTTGTATCTGTGATTGTTGATTTTTCAATAAAAAGAATTGTTAAAAAAAAAAAAAAAAGATGTCGCACTTTAGCTCAATTGACCTTGTTCGCGTGTATTACTCTCTTCTCTTATGAGCCCTTCTGCAAAAATGAGCTTATTAAAGAAAAGAAAAGTGGATAGTGAGCGCCGAGTGTTTAACAAAGTATTTTCAGTATTTCGCTGAAGTCCGATCAAAGGCTGTATGCCTAATATGCCAAGAAACTGTCGCGGTTTTTAAAGAGTACAATATCAGCCGTCACTTTTCACTTGTCCCCTGTCCCCACACCACAAGAAGTGCAATTGGAACTGATCGGTCTTCAGTCTGACTCCGTCTTAAAGGAGAAGTTCAGCTCTCTTTAAAACTGAATGACTTTTATGCTTCACTTAACGAAGCCAAGTTTCCAAACCTCCGGAAGACTTTGTTTGGTTGTTGATATTTTTTGGCACTTGATGAAACTAAATTTGTGTTTTTCTGCTGTGTTTATTCAACTGAAATTTAATAAATGAATCATTAATGTAATTAATGCATTTGGAAAACAATTTGTAATATGAGCCTTGCCCATTCATGCTTTGCACATGTTACAGGCCAAATCTCTAATGTAATACATACATACATGCATACACATTTTATATATATATATATATATATATATATATATATATATATATATATATATATATATATATATACATATACATATATCCTGGTCCAGCCCTCTGTCAAATTTTAGAACCCATTGTGGCCCGTGAGTCAAAACGTTTGCCCACCCCTGCTCTAGGGGGTCCGCGGCGGTACTACAGGGGTGTCGCTAATTAAGGTTGAATCACAAGTAATTTTTGGTTAAAAAAATAAACATGGGTAAAAACATCAAATATAAAATATTTATTAAATTTTAATTTATTTAATGTATTACATGAAACATATAATTATTACATTAAAACTCTATTCAAATTAAAGCTGAAGGTCATGTTAATGTATAATAGTCCACCTTAGAGTAAAAGAAAAATGTATGAAACTGCAAATCTATGAAAATAAGACAACTGTAAAAAACGTTATAAACTGTGATTTTAATTGCAAAATATATGTTTATGATGCATAAATCTTTTTAAAAGTTAAATATATGAAAATATACCGACAATGATACATGTACAACATAGTTTTAATTGTCTTAATACAATATAGCTAGTGTAGTTTGACTGGTTTTTATTAATATCAGTGGATATGTTTGACACATTTAGTATCAGGGGGCCGTGCCACATGTCACTATCGCCTAAGGGGTCCTTGACCTGAAATATGTTGAAGAACCCTGATTTTAAATGTAGTTAAATGCAATACTTTAAACAAACTTAAGTAAAAATAAAATTACAGATTTTAAAATCACACAAAAAACTACTCAATTACAGTAACACAAGTAAATGTAGATAGATGTAGCATGCAGACTGCTAATGAGATCAGTTTAATACTGATTCAGAAACAAGTAAACAAATTTCTGCTCTTTAAGTCTGTTTTGATCATAGTGACTAACACATGCTCCGGAAGGCTGCAGCTGATGATGACTTCAGCACCTTGACAGAATCACTGACCACACAAGGTGCATGGGCTGCTCAGGACCTGAGTTTGTAATTAAGTTTGTAAGTTAAGTTTGTAGTAACATGGAAAGTGTGTTCTATCTTCAACTTACGACCATTCGACTTTACGACCACAATCGCTAGCCGTAGCGTACGACAGTGCGTACCAGCTTCCGGCATCATTTTTACAGTACTGTACATATAGCCTACTCTACTTACGACTAAATCGTGTTACGACCGGTCTGTCGGAACCAATCGTGGTCGTAAGTCGACGACTACCTGTAATTATTTCCTTATCTCTGTAAGAAATTCTGTGAGGAATGGATAGGATAGTTGATAACGGTTGCTAGTAAAAATGCATAAAACCTGCTTTATTAGACTGTTGAACAAAAATGAAACTAAATTGCAATGCTAGACTCAATGTTGTTGACAGGCATATGCCTAATATAGAGTTTCTCTACCAATACACTTACCAGTGTACTGTATATCATTAGACTATAATAAGTGTTAAAGCCTCTCAGTTTAATTTAGTTTTAGGCTGCTAAGACTACACCTGCTTCCTAAAGTTTAGAGCTTCACCACCCCTTATGATATCTCAAGGTACGAAATTATGTTAGTGGAGTGTGAATGTGGGAAACGTATCCTATGGGTGGACTTAGAACTTAATTAAATTAAATTAATTAAACTCATATCTCAGGCACCATAGGTTTGGGTGTGGGAAGGTCTATGTAGTGTTGCCACATAATTAAACATTATACATGTGGGTTGACTACCACAACTATTGTCTTGTCTGGTATATGTTTTGTTTCCTCAACTTGTGTGTTAAATCAGTTCTGCAGAAAAATGTATCCAGCACCCTGGGAGAAAGGAAAGACACAGACCAGACAGGTGGCACAAGTTTTTCTCTCTTCTTTCTTTCCAGAAATAGAAAAGACTTTATATACTACAAAAGAATGTTTGCAGCTCCTGTTTAATGTGTAAGCATTCATTAGTCTAAACTACATAGCTGATTTATAATATAACCTAAAATCTTTGTGTGTCAGCAAATGTGTAGGTGAGCTGGTTGAGAGTAGATAAGGTTCATGGGCCAACATGAAGGTTTGCTATCAACAGTTAGTTGGTTCTCAAAGCAGGATGCAGAGATTGTAACTAAGTGGCGCACTCATGTGGAGATAGCTACGTCCTTGGACAATGCAGAGTGAATACGGAGTATGCCAAAAGTCTATCATGAAAACCATGAAAAAACAGTTGCAGCTTTTATTAATTGGTTTAACACAAATCGCAAACATTTATGTACCAGCCTTGAAATGACTTAACCGGAAGTCTTTCCTGTCCAACCCCATGAGTTTTAAACTTTTTGATGCACCATAGATCTTCCTAAAGTTAGACTTTCTTTAGAAACTGTCATATAAGGATGGAGGGAATCCATATCTGGCCCATACATACTCCCCACTGGTGTGTTACAAGGCTCAGTACTGGGTCCCCTCCTTTTCCACCTTACACAAACACTATTCATGACATCATAACCTCATGGTTTACATACCACAGCTATACTGATGAAATGGAAATGGAAGATTTATTGCACTTTTACTGGATTCTTCCTGAAGGGAGGATCTACATCTACTCTGAAATATGCTACAGGACATAACTCCATTAGTGTCCCAATTCTTCCTACTCACTGCTGGGCCAATGAGCCCTAATTCTCATTCCTCTGCCACCTGCTGTTCAGTTATGATTTTGCAACATTAATGGATTCACTCGGTGCTTATATTATATACACGTCATTTAAAAACAAAAACTAATACTTATTTTTCGTTCATATTGTAGAAGGGTTTTTTTAAAACTCATTTTTATTTTCATTTCAGTTAACAAAATAATTTTTTCATTGAAAGATATGTTTTTTGTTAATAATAAGCATGAATTTTACTCAAGTAGACATAAAAAAGGAATACATTTACTGGAGTAATATTTAAGCTGGAAATTTGTTACATTATAAAGTAATTATATATTATAAATTAATTATATATTATTAAGTATAAGTACAATTTTTCAATTTAAATATAGGACTTGACTTGACTTGACTTAATATTATGCCTGAGTAAAAAAAATAAATATTCTGTCCTTCGCTACCCTGAAGTGTTTTGATAAATTGTTTAAAAAATAAATAAAAACCTGACAACCATAACCCCATAGTTTCGGTGAGAATAAAGGTACTCTCTCTTTGCCCTGACATGGATCATGGAAATTTTAACTCATTGGACCAAAGAACAGTTTTCCACTTTCCATTTCTTGTGCTTCTTGGCCCAAGCAATTCTCTTCTGCATATTGTTCTTTCAAAGTGATGGTTACTTTGCCGCAATTTTACCATGAAGGCTTTACTCATGCAGTCTTCTCAGAAGAGTGCATGTTAAAATATGTCTGACATTTGAACTCTGAGAAACATTCATGAAAATGGCTGTTTCTGAGGCTGGTAATTCTAATAAACAATACCTTCTGCAGCATAGGTATCTCTTAAGCTTTCTTATGAAAACCTGTTTCATTACAGTGTGTCATGGTTTTGGTGACTGCAAGTTCTTGAAATTGCATTAGTTTTTCTGCAATTGCTGTCAAAATATATATGTTTAACTGCACTACATACAGTTCAGCCCTGTACAAAAGACAAGATAAGAAAAGTAGTATGTACATATATAACATTTTTATTTAATAAAATCATTACAGATTTTCAGACAATGGTTCAAATGGTTTTCAGACCAAAAAAAAAAAAAGTTAAAATAAAGTAAAAAATAAATCAAGTTAAAATAGTTAATCGAGTTAAAATCTAAGCTTAAATTTTATATGATTTTATATATTTATATTCAATTGATTTTATTTGTATAGCGCTTTTGACAATGAACATTGTCTTGAAGCAGCTTTATTAAATGCAAAAGATGTTCTTTATAAGTGTAAGTTTATATATATATATATATATATATATATATATATATATATATATATATATACATTTTAACATACTTAAAGTTTAAAAAATCATTTCACAGTCTCTGGCTCCTGACCAATCTTTTTTGAAGTTTTATTCACAACAACCTTTCCGTTAGTGTAACTGAGGTCTTTGTAAGTTCCACTGGTTTTAAACTGCAGCACGCTGTTATTATAGCAGGTAATCTTGACTGTGCCATTGTAGGGAAGATCAACTGTAGCTCGGCCAATTGTGATGTCCACTTCCACAGTCTTCCCAGGAGGGACTTTAACAGGAAATGACAGCAGCTCCATTTTCTCCTCACTGTTTTCTAAGCCATACGAGCTCTGATTTCCCATTTTCAAGCCATATTTCGTTGATAAGTCAACAACCTCTGGAATTCCTGCCGTACTTCCATGCTGAAAGAGAACTCAAGGCTGTTGGAAACAGACCAGGAAGATTTTTTGGTGATTTTTTTGGAGGTTTCAATTCGATATTCTTGAGTTTGAGTCGAATTGTTATAGTACGTCATGGATTTTATTTCCTCAACAGCCACATAAGGTATCACACTGTGAAGTGTGGGATACTGAACATCTGTTAGCACAGTAGATTTGACGGTGTTGATGAATAGGAAGCCTAAGCTGTCAACATCTTCATCTGCACGCCCGGTGATTCCCATGCAGATCCCAGAACCAACATCAATAGGATATTCTGTTTTCAGCCCCCAGTCTGTCATGTGTGCAAAGAACTCATGGGAGCGATTTGTCTTGAATTTGATGCCACCCAGACGTGTTCCAGCTCCGTTCCCCCAAAGTGAAAGGGAGGTGAAATGTTCTCCATCTTCAAATGTAAATTCTAAAACTTTCCCTCCAGGTTGACCAACATCCCTGGATTGGCCATCCGTAAGCCAAACCTTGATGGCTTTTATCTGCCATTCACCAACCCACACCCAGATCTTTCTCAGGGTGGATCCATTTTCAGTACCATTGAAATTAAATGGATTTCCTCCTTTCCCACCAATTACATGGATGTCTGCTAGGTATGACATGCTCTTGCTCATAATGTGAACCTGAAATTGAAATAATAAAATATTTATATTTCAATTTAATTGTTTAAGGGTTTTACATGTAGTTCTGTGTAGAGAAAAATAAGAAATAGCAGAAATAAGTATGACGATGTTTCGTCTCACTAGATTTACCAGCTGTTTGTATTTAGTCAAGTCAGCTCTATAAAAAAGACACATCATGTGACTGAGCAATTTGGATATTTGTAGATAAAGAAATGGAATATACAACAACAACAAAAAAAAGCAACACTTGGAAATTGGAAACAACATTGGAAATACAGTTATCATGTGTTTTGCCCAATTGAGATCAAAATGTTATAGTCAAACATTGTGTATAGAATACAGTTAAAACCTCCATGCCCACTATTAAATCCTGGCTGCCAAGAAGTATAAACTGCTGGTAAATGTATGTTTTTAATATTTTGTAAAAAAAAAAAATGTCAATACATTCATTTGTTAAAGTTCAAAATATATTCGATATTTAATAATTAAAGTTGAAATTCATTGTGCTCTTGGCCACAACGCAGGTGACTTATGTGCTAAACTGACAAAAACATCTGAAATGCTCAAAATGTACAATTAAAAAGTATCCAGACAAAAATTTTTAAAGATTAAGATCTTAAACGAATGTTTACTCACATTTATATATTAGAATGTAAAAAGGTGAAAAGTATAGTCATGTAACCTCAGCACACATTACTCACCCGATCATTCGTTTCTGTACTATAGCAACATGACTCTATAAACTTTCTTTTGGCTTCTCCTGTTAGGGGTCGCCACAGCGGACCATCCGCATGTTTTGATTTGGCACGTTTTTACACTGGATGCCCTTCCTAACGCAACCCTCCCCATTTATCCGGGCTTGGGACTGGCACTAAGGCTTGTTCAACCCTAATGGCTGGGGTTGGTTCCCTGACCGGGGATCGAACCCGGGCCGCATCGGTGAGAGCGCCGCATCCTAACCACTAGACCACCAGGGAACAGCAACATGACTCTATGTGTATAAAAAAACTCTAAAGTAAATTATACATATTATACCAAACTACACCAGGCTGCAAGTTTACTAGGTTACCAGGTTTCTACACACTGAATGTATCAAGTGCATTACATTTGTATGGTAGGTGCTTAAATGGTTCCTGAATCTATGTAGCTAGTAAACATACGATTCAGTGTAAATAACATCATTTTTTTTATATGAATAAAATGTCCAGGAATGAGTTTATGGCATCAGAGCTTTTACTGAGTATTCAAAACAATGATGTAGGAGTTCAGTGCAGTGCATCTCGCATGGAAATTACTAATAAACCATTACATTTCAACAGTTAACTTATAACTGTGGGTTTAAAAATAAATACCATAAACATTAAAACATGAATGCTGTTTCATACAAGGCTTTTAAAAGTGCTTTGTGGAACAGGATACACACAAGAACTTGCAGCGTTTCACTAAAAGAATGCAGGACATTTCTTCGAAAGAAAAAGTAATACTTTTTGTATAGCCGTGTTCTGAAGTGATAAAACCTGAAACAACATCATTAAAATGTATTGCCTGTTATTTTTTTCAATTCACAGTAAAATCAGTTTCTGATTCGAATTATATTAAATCCTGAATATCACGAGAGCGATTTTCACCCCGGTCGTTGGTCCCTGAGGGTTCACTAGAAAAATACATTTAAGATTATTTAAAATTTCTTCAAATTAAGTCATATTGTTGTCAGCAGTTGTTTCAAGAGAACTTTTTGCTGCTACCACTTCCTGAATCCTGTTGCCGTGTGATAAAGTCCATGATGAGATGAGCAGCTTTCCGAGGATACTCCAACACCACAGAATGGCCACAGTTGTCTAACAGATCGACCTGGCATCCGGGCAAAGCTTCAGCCAACGCTGATGCACCGGATACATCTAGCACCTGCACACAGTACATCAACACAATCATATGATTACAATATAATCATTACCAAGATTTTCAAACAAGCCTGAAAAACAGTTTACACCTGTACAGAATCACCTTTATTTCCGAGCATCATGGGTTACATGTACAAGAAATTTGTTATTGTCTGCTTGTGCTTTAAAAGTATAAAAACAAGGAAACTAAAATTGGGCCTCAATCTTTAGTTGTATTATTAAGAAAATTGTTAACTGTATTGTGTGTGTTAACAATTGTTAATATATTTTTTTCATGCAGCTTTACTATACATATTACCAATATACAGAGAAAAAATGTGGGCATTGTCAAAGTTCGAAGTCTTTGAAGAAGTATAAAGAAGGTCAGAAGGAGTTGTGTGTTTGTGGATTTAGTAAAAGCGTACGACAGGGTGCCGAACGAGGAGTTGTGGTATTGTATAATCGAAGTCAGGTGTGTCAGAGAAGTATGTGAGGGTGGTGCAGGACATATGAGGACAGTGTGACAGCAGTGAAGTGTGCAGTAGGAACGACAGACTGGTTCCAGGTAAGGGTAGAACTGCATCAAGGATCAGCTCTAAGCCCTTTCCTGTTTTCAGTGGTGATAGACATGCTGAGGTTGAGAAAAGCCTGGAGAGGTGGAGGCATGCGCTGGAGAGAAGGGGAATGAAAGTCAGTAGGAGTAAGACAGAGTACATGTGTATGAATGAGAGGGATGGCAGTGGAGTGGTGTGGTTGCAGGGGGAAGAGGTGGAGAAGGTGGAGGAGTTCAGGTACCTGGGGTCAACAGTGCGAAGTAATGGAGAGTGTGTTAGAGAAGTGAAGAAAAGAGTGCAGGCAGGGTGGAGTGAGTGGAGAAGAGTGATAGCAGGAGTGATTTGTGAAAGAAGAGTATCTGCAAGAGTAAAAGGGAAAGTTTATAGGTGTTCAAAATGCAGACTTCAAAAAGCAACGCAAAACTTTGGAAACGCAATAAAATGGAACGTTTTGCAAAATGCTAATAGTTAGTGCTAAAATCCCTTCGTTATTCACCCAGTTTGGAATTGAAGATTAATTAATGAATTTAACATGTAATCCGTAACAGAATAACAGAATGACCTCAGGTCTTCTCTAGTCATGATGTTCATACTGCCCAATCCTACCTGATCCTGCTTCCCCCAGATGACTTGAAGTGGTGTTGAAATCAGATGCATGTTCTCATGCAGACAGTGTCGCGATTTTTCTTCTACTAACTCCATGAACACTGAAACAAAATGAAAAGGTTTGTAGCCACGTCAACTTTAAACAGACACACAGAAGACATGTGCAAAATCTCAGAGAATGGAACTGACCCTCACGGAAAAAGTTGTTGTGTGGGATACGGACTTTGACCAATCCCTGAAGGACCTATTAAAAAAACAGCAGGGTGTTAGAAAAATAGTAAAAAATAAAGCTATAAGCATGTAATGTTTCACACTGATCGAATATCTATTACAGTAATACGTCAGTAAAACGTTTTTAACTTCTATTGTGGTTCTCCTTAATTGCTTTTCAGCCTTATTTCTATCCTTTCTAGGCTTCTTGGTAGCATTTCTGAACCTCTTTAGGGTCCATGATTTATGCTTAAAATGCACAGAAAGCACAAAAAAGAATGCTTTGGACTCTATTGCTAACATGGGAATCTTTATGTATCTGATTTACTGTGGGACTGAAGCAGTCACATTTTGCGAGAGTTGGTGTCGAGTTCTGAGCACGAGTTTATGCTGTGCTACAAATTCTCTGTAAATTTTATTCGTTTTAAATCTTATTATGAAAACCTGCACCCACTCCAACCCTCTGTGGAAAAAACAGTTCGCCCCTGCTTTATGTGTTATTAATATAAATTACAATAAATAATAAATCAATTAATCAGAAAACGATTTGAAACATTATCAGAATATCATTTAACTGTAACTACAGTATTGAAGTGTGAAAAAAATGATGATGCAACATTTCAGAAAAGTGAAGGAATCCAATATTCTTACTTCTACATTTTTGCCTAGGAATAGTCACAAGTGAAGCAAAAGATCTAGACCAAGAGACTTCTAAACATTATTACTCTAGAACGTTGTGTTTGATCTATTTTGTAGAAACTTTTTTTTCTGAAGAGTAAAAGCAGGAAATAATTCCAGCATAAAGCTAGTAAATATAACAATTTTTTTTTTAATTAAACTTCTATGGTCCATCAGCATAACACATTTTGTAACTTAATTGAATTTCTAATCTTAATTGTAAATTAAATGTCTTGTATTATCCTGGTTTTGTGATAGAGAGATGCAGAGACTGTGTTTTTCCTCTTGGGGGCAACATTGAGCAAAATACGTAATTTTATTAACAAGCTAAAAAAAATCATGCTGAATTTTTTTGTCAACTAAACTTTTTCTTATTTTTGCCCTTTTTAGTTAAAATAAGTTTCGTGCAAAGCTAGTAGTCCTGGGATCCTCCATTTGCTGATTGTTGCAGCAATATATTTATGAAGTATTATGACCTTTTATGAAGATGACATAAGTTATAAAATGGACTTCCTAAAATAAGTTTAGAATTTGAGATACCTGATAAGGAATCTTAAAGCGTACAAAAGAGCACAGTCTTAGCATGTCCTTCATCTCCTCTGGAGTCGATGGGATGAGAGGAATCCTTTGGAATTCCTTATTGTTCTCCAAGTCTTTCAAATGACTCTCAAGTTTACTCTCTTTGGGGTATTTCAGACCTACATAACAAAAGAAGAGGCGGATTACTGTAGTTAAAACCTTAACACAGATTTTTAGGCATCAATTCAACACTGACAATTTACACTTCATACCCCATAATGACAGATAATGTTGTGAAACCAGATTTTTTATACAGTTGCTGTTGCAAAAATTTATTTAAAAAAATCACAAGAATAACACATAAGTGTTGCTTTGATGTAAACTGAAACTCAAGTGCATCTCAATAATTGATGGACAGGTATTTTCAAATCATCTCCAATGTAAAGCTGAATAGTTATCAGTAGGGAAAAAAGCCATGAGATCGAAGGTATGTAGAGACAGGCTTTTTCTGCAGCATTGAAGGTTCACAAAAATTTTTTTGCTTAATTTTTTTATTAAGTGATATGAAGTGTAAATTTATGTGAATTTTTTATTTTTTTTAAATACAGCCCCAATAGTTACACTATAAAATGTAAAAACTGTGTAAAATGCAATGATTTGCAGATCTCATAAACCCATATTTTATTCACAATAAAACAGAAAACATATCAAATGTTTCAACTGAGAAATTTTCTATTTTAAAGAATAAAATTAAATAAGTGGAGAAACATTGGCAATTCTTCTTCTGCTCCCTAGGGGTCGCCAAAGCGGATCATTCGTCTCCATCCTACTCTGTCTTTTACATCTGCCCTTTCAAACCAACCACCTGCGTGTCTTCCCCTTACCATATATTTTTCACTTTTTCACATTTTCCACTTTTCCTTCGCACAGGTTTAATAAGCTTTGGCCCAGTGAGGATGGCAGCATTTTGGACCATGTTCACGCATGCCTTCTTCTTTGCATGTTGTTCTTGGATAATGATTCCTGGAGGTGTTAATGTGCCCATGCAGTGATTTACATTACAGGATATTAACTGTTTTAAATGCAGTGCCGTCTGAGGGCACGAAAATCAACGTGCATCCAATAATGATTCTCCTTCTTGCACAGTGAGAAAATTAGTATCAGTGGACAGTAATACTAACCAGCAGGACAGATGAGTGTCAGACTGGAGAGATCGGAAGGATAGCGAGCAGCATAAACCCCAGCTACACAACCACCCATGGACGTACCCACCAGGTGAAAAGGCTTCTTATTCAGCTGAATACTTTCTACAAACTGAAACAGAGAGCAAAATGTTTGAAATGCAAATTACACACAAATTTCAATGTTGCACGCAGACTGCTGCCAGGAATAAAGGTCAGGCTCATTCTGCACAGTAAAACTCAAATATTGAATTATAGGATGATAAAAATTTACACAAATGAAAAGTCAATCTATGTGCATTGTGGTTAAAACTGAATCAGGCAGGAGAAGAGTGAGTATGCCAAGTGAGAAATGTAACCAGTTATCTGAGGTTTCTCATCCTCATACAGAGGCATTACTTAGTGTGAAAAAAGAGTATCAAAGAGTTTGTGTGTAACACAAAGAGACACACACACACACTGCTGAAGGCAGCGTCAGGTTTCAACAAGGGCATCTATTTTAGTCGCATTGATTTTAGAAGATTTTACTGTGAGCACTCGAGAATGTGATATTAAACAGTGGTTTCTGAATGACACAAACTCAGTATCTGATATTAACATACCAATAATTGTCAGTATACTTCAAAGTATAGCTAAAAGTGCCCTTTGATGGACTGATGCATTCCCATGCCATGTGTGTCCATGATCCACTGACACCATGACCAGTATAATAAAAACTGAAGGTCTATAAATAAGTGTAAGAGTTTGACTTTTAGCAGCATACAACAAACAGCTAATTAGATGCAACTAAATAAAGACTGAAATATTACATTATTCATCAAACCATTATTTTTATCTGTAGTTTTCACTGTAGTTTTCATTCCAATTGACAAAGTGGATGTGTTGTATTGTTGTCCAATATAAGTTCTTAAAGCCCAATTAAACACGTTATGATGTGCATTGATGTGTAAAAGACAATGCATCCACAAATCAATGAACTTTTCTGCCTCTTCCAGATATTTCCACAAATCTAATCAGTGCCTACAATAAACCATGAATATGTGGACATATAGAAATGATAAAGATAATACCTGATGTATCCTTTTGACCTGGCCCTCAAAGGAGTAGTCCACTGCACTAGTGCGTGTAGTGCCCTCATGACCAGGCATGTCGACACACACCAGATGCACATTGGTTGGAAAGAACTGTGAATTTTAAAAAGTGTGTTTTGTCAAGTGATATTTTTTCAAATAAAAATCCCTTGCATATTATACAATAGGGTCAAGGATAAACAAGTCTGTTGAAATGTAGTGAATAAATATATACCGTATTTTTCGGACTATAAGCCGCTACTTTTTTCCCACGCTTTGAATCCCGCGGCTTAAACAACGAAGCGGCTTATTTATGAATTTTTCATGAGTTTTTCCCGGTTTCACAAACTTCAAGCCAAAAAACTGAGCGACATAACATCGGACCAATGAAATTGCCGAACGGAAACGGAAAAACGCACTTCACCTGTGTTCTGAGCTGCACGGCTTCGGGAGAAAAAAAAGTTTTTTTAAACGCACGACGATGCCAAAAGATAAACTCCCGAGAGAAATAGTTGTGAAAGGAAGGAGGAAGACAGTAAACAATGACTTTCTTGGTAGGCTACTGTTTAGATACAAGCCGTTGTAACGTGTTGAGTCTGGGTGAAGGGAGAGCTCGCTAACTCCAGTTGCAACAGAAATCATATAAGCACAGACAGGTTTCCAAAACTCGTGCTTTTTTATTTTTCTTGGCAACAGCGTTATGGGTTAGTCAAAGAAACTTAGAAATGAATATCAGAAAATAATAAGGACATATTCCTCAGTCTTGAAGACACGCAGTAATAGCGGAAAAATGCGGCGGGATGCTATTCCCAAAATACCGCTATGCTCCTAAAGGAAGCGCAACATATTTCACCCGTTACACCGTGTAACAGACACTGTCTTTCGATAAAGCCTGTGTAAAGTACGGCTTATAGACAGGTGCGGCTTATTTATGTTAATAATAAAAATATTTGTAAAATTCGTTGGGTGCGGCTTATATATGGGCGCGCTTTATAGTCCGGAAATTACGGTAAGAAGGATAAGCTGTAACTCATACCTTCACCACACCCATCCACATGTCTTTGCTAGCTGAAAAGCCATGGAGCATGAGTATAGAAGGCCGGCTTCCAGGCTTTCCACGGTGTGTGTAACAAAAGCGATATCCGTTGTGCTCTGCATAATCCACCTGCAGTCCCAGTCTCCTTCTCCAATACCTAAACAGTAAGAGAATTACATTTTTCGCTAAACCAAAGTGATAACGACATGACAATTCTTCGGTGCACAAAGCAAGACCATGGTTTGCCAAGTCTGGAGTGAAAGAGTTCGAGTGTCCTACACGTTGACCAGACTTCAACCCCACTGAACTCCTCTAGAATAGATAAAGCATTGAAGGGGGTACAATCTCTGGAATTGGGTGGTCACCAAACATATATATGATCGTGATGTCCACAAAATTTGCAATATATTGTATACTTTGGACCCCGGATTTTGATGCTCCCCAGCTCCAGAGTCCATGATTCAATCTTTCCAAAACATCTTTCAATCATTTAACTTCAGTAAGGATTACTTTTCCTGGTTAGAGATTGCAATAGATCCAAAGTCCAACATCGGAGCACTGGGTATAAGACACCAGTCTATCGCAGTCACTTCTTCTGGCTACTCCCATTAGGGGTCACCACAGAGGACCATCTGGCTCCATACCCCCCTGTCCTCTACATCTGCCTCTTTTGAACCAAATACCTGCATGTCTTCCCTCACCACATATACACATTAGGGAGCATTTAGTTTAAAGTAACCAGTCCCTTTGCTGGTAGGTTCATGGAAGGTGGATTAAGCCTGGAGGAGACTATAAATGTGGTCTTAAAAATGCACAACTCATAAAGACAATGTCTCATTTTCACAACTGAACAAAGAATATAAAATCTGATATTGTGATTTTTGCCAGAGCAGCTTCTATACGCTTAAAGCTTAATGACCAGACCATGTTCTGGCTTTAAATAAAATAAATTACACCTAATAAAATTACACCTAATAAACACTAATAAACCTCTGTGGATGCATTTATATTTGAAATGTATGAAGCAACGATGTTGAGCCTGGATAAGTGTTGCAAGGTTTTATTTTCAGTACTGATATATGGTATACTGATATATGGTATATTTGTATTCCATAAATAAGCAGAAAATATTCGGCTGATGCGAAAATGATAACAGGTTCAAAGTTTTGCTGCATCTGCTTTCAGGCCCCAAAACTGCTTTGCAGAGCAAAAAGAAATTGCTCATGCACAGAAATTCTGCATTAAAAAGAGTTAAAACTCTTCTTATCAATCTGCTCCTACTGTAAGTAAAAATGCTGCAGAATTGAAAAAAAGGTCCTGTGGCTTATTTACCTCACATTCACAAATAGAAAAAGGTCAGGTTAAAATAACAGGAGTGGCTTTTTGTGGCTGAAAGGGTTTTATGACCCGTCCATCACCCCTGACTGGGTCACGATGACTTGAATCCCCGGTGCAAATTACATAATGCTCAGATGCAATATTTAAGCAAAATCCACAGGGATTTCATCATGTCCTTGAAATAATCTGCAATGCAGACCTCCTTAAGCATGAGCTGATCAGTAATATTACATTTACTGGATTATATTTACATATATATAAAATCTCTGGGGTGACAATTGTACAATAAACTGCATTAAAAATAGACAGTTACACCCTCTTTAGTTAAGGCAAAGAATGAATAAGGCTGTATTTATGTAGATCAAACGTATAATATAATGTATGTGAAAGGAAAAGGAAACAATACTATGGGTAAATAAATAAAATATGTAAAAGAATATACAGAATTCAGTACCAGCAATAAAGCTGTACCTGTTTTTGTTAGGAGACAACCTAAACCTTTAGTCTTTCCAAAAAAATATATATATATATATATATATATATATATTTATATTTATATAGAAACAGAAATATGAAGATATTTTGAGTTTGTTTGCCAGATACGAAATGATTGCACTTTGTATCGGAAATGTATTTTGGCATAAAGAGAACATGTAGTGGAATGGATGTAATTTATAGTAATAACAAAAAGAATTAATAACAATTATATAATTAAAATAATTATAAATTTGTTCTAAATCTTATGCGCATTTCTATTATACACCAGACGTTCCATGGAGCATACTGTCTTGTATTACAGTAGTGAAAATCACTATTATTATTATTATTGCTATTGTTATTACTGCTTTACTGGCCGTATAATTAAATGTGTCAAACTTCAATAGCTGAATAACTGCTGTAAATAATCCAAAACTGTCCCTGGTCTGTCATTGGAAAGTTCAAGAATATGATGCAGAAATCCAAATACCATAAATAATATTTAAATATTTCATAAATCTGTACTAAAGTGTTCAGTGTACAGCTGCAGTATATTCAAGCTGTTAACATTGACAAATTCTCTCGTCCCACATAGGGATTTGTCCCCATACACTGTATGTGGGTGTGACTGAGCGCCCCCTTTGACCCACTTCTATTCCATGAGGCTGAAGATAAGCAGAAAGTACCTTCCCTAATCTTAATTACCAGATAAGGGTGTAAAATAAAATCCTTCATTCTGAAGTCTGGAGAGTACGTTAAGATTGAGACTGCAGCATGAGCGTTCGAGTGCAGCAAAGACAAGAGAGAACGAGTGAGCAGAGAAAACAAGAACAAGTCTGCAGGATGTAGAATGAAGAAAACTAGAACAGAAATCACTCATAATTTAGAGAGAACACAGAAGGAACAGCAGGACACTCAAAACTTTCTATGTCTTTATACTTTATATGACATTGTAAACAAATGTGTGCTTCCAGATTTGTGACAACAGTTTGGAGAAGAAGCACATATGATTGGAAAAGTCAGGTGTCCCAACACCTGTTCCGGCTAATGAGATTGTGACTGACCTAGTATTTTTATTGGTCTGTTTGAATTTGAGGGGTGGAGCCTCACTTATAAATGACCTACCTGGAGGGAGAGAAAAAAAAACTGGTAGTTTGTTGGACTAGTAGCCAACGTTTCGTTTGTCATGATGTAAAGTGCTAATCGTTTGTTTAAGTTTTCTCTTATTTTGTTTTGTACTTTTGTTTAGTTTTTTCCCTTCTATTTGGAACCATGTTGGACGATTCCTGTTCCACTGTTTGGTGCATGCTCTGAGAAGAAAAGAATTTAAGTAACCTCAAGAAACTTCAGTTTTAGTGCTCATTTTGCTGCCTACTTTGCACCTATCAAGACGGTCACATTACACTTTTATAGAAAGCCAAATGCAATTTAGAAGCACTGTGGTGTAGTGCAATTTTATCAAGAAGCAGAATTAAACTACCAACAAAACATTGAGCAGGAAACACACCACACTCACCAGTAATAAATCTTGAAAAGTGCTGCAGGCCAAAGCAGAAAAGAAGCCAGGAAAGCTAAAATGGGGATTGCAAGAGTGCCTCCAGCAATGAAGAACACGTTCATCACGTCCAGATCCATCACCGCAGTTCACCTGTGAAACAGAAAAAGGAGCATTACATACATGTTGTTTTTCAAGGTTTATCACTAGCCTGTGATTTATTGGGACTTTTTTTAGGTTTACAGAATAAAAAAGATTACATAAGAAAACTAATAAGATCACTGTCCTCCAAACTGGACAAGCTGTATCTCGAAAGAACATTGTGAGAAGAATCCCCTGCCAACCCTGGGATCCTCCTGCCAAATGACACACTGGTGAGCACTGAGTGCTGATTTTCTATTGCTGTCTATGATTTTCTTTACTGTGCTCTTTAAACATTGCATATTCTAAGTTAACAATAAAAATGTATCATTGTGTGGAAATTTTATTATATTTTAAATGCAAGCATTTCTATGCAAAAAATACATACAATACAGAAATCAATGAAATGTTACATAACATCGAATGTAATCTAATATTCGGAAGTGTAATATTTATAACTCAACTTAACTGCAATGGTAAAATGGCTCAACATATTTTCCAAAGAAAAATACAGTAATATGAAAAGTACATAATGGTATTTTCATTAATGCATTTATTTGATCCTAGTAAGGTCCCAATGAATCCAGAGCCCATACCAGGAACACAGTCTGGATCAGGAAAACACCCTGGATGGGAAACCAGAGAACCTGGATGGAAAACCTGTGTCTAAGGATGTCTAAAAAAAGATTATTGGTTTCACTTTATATAAAAATGTAAATCATTTAGAGTAAAATTAACATACGTTCAAAGTGCACATGCAGTTCTGTGCACAAGTCTAAGCTACATGCATGGAAACACTGTAAAGGGGGAAAAAATGGCATTAATATACAATAAAGTGCAGTAAGCACTAATAACAGTGTCCCAAAAAACCTCTAGACACAGAGAAACTGAATTATTTAATTATTTATTTATTCATTCATTCATTCATTTATTTATTTATTTTACCAAATATGTGTAGCAAAATTCATGCAACCATGTGGATGGATGGATGGATGGATGGATAGATGGATGGATGGATGGATGGATGGATGGATGGATGGATGGATGGATGGATGGATGGATGGAATGATGAACGGACGGACAGTGTAGGGTCCCCTCATATCACCAATATAGTTCAAAGTCAATCAGATCCTTACAACTGCCCATTTCTTCTGCTTTCAACACATCAACTTTGAGAGCTAACTGTTCACTTGCTACTGCACTTAAAAATCAGTTTATGAAAGTGAAGTTCTTCATTTCACCTGTCAGTGGTTTCAACATTATGACTGAATAGGGTATATCATGTATTAGGAAATCAAACGACTTGGTACAGATTTGTACTGGTGAACATATAGAGGAACATATCTGTATATTCTATGATTAAGACTTCACAATGCATATGTGTGTGTGTCACCAGGATGGCAAATCAATACCCAGAGAAGCATTGCTGAGGTTGATGAGTGAACATGTGGAAGAGATAAAAACCATGAACAGAACACAAAGTCCAAAATCGTCACATGACTGCTGAAGCCAAAATTACGTATCTGTGAGTAATAAAATAGAAAAGAAAAAAAAAGGAAAGGAAAGGAAAGGAAAGGAAAGGAAAGAAGATGGAAAAAGAGGAAAGAAAAATAAAGGAAAGGAAAGAAGATAAAAGGAAAAAAAGGAAAGGAAAGAAGATGAAAGGAAAGATGTAGTAAGAAAAGGAAAGGAAAGAAGATGAGAGGAAAGAAGATGAAAGGAAAGATGTAGTAAGGAAAGATGTAGTAAGGAAAGGAAAGGAAAGAAGATGTAGGGAAAGAAAAGAAGATGAAATGAAAGATGTAGTAAGGAAAGGAAAGTAAAGAAGATGAAAAGAAAGAAAAGAAGAGGAAAGGAAAGATGTAGTAAGGAAAGGAAAGGAAAGAAGATGAAAGGAAAGGAATGAAGATGAAAGAAAAGGAAAGGAAAGGAAAGGAAAGGAAAGGAAAGGAAAGGAAAGGAAAGGAAAGGAAAGGAAAGGAAAGGAAAGGAAGACACACAGCCCTGCAGTAAGTATCTGTTTTGGTGATTATCCTCCGCATGGCTGCTGTTTGGTATAAACAGTCAAATAAAACACAAAGTCGGATTTATTTATAAACGCGTTTCATCCCCATAATAAACATTTAATATTATACACACACCTTACCTTCAGCAGCCTCCCAAAGAGTCACAGGGTTTCTATTCAAATACCGACTGTTCTTCCTCCTGACACACACACACACACACACACACACACACACACACACACACACACACAGCCTCAGTCGTACGAAAGGTTAGATGATCAGACGATACAAGGTTGCCAGGTTGATTGAAACAAATCCAACAAGTTCTTGTTAGTAAAATAGCAATTATCCAATCTAAATGGTAAACACTTTACGTGCTTTACTTTATTTTTCAGTGTTCTAAGGATTACATTAAACAAACAAAAAAAAAAGAGATACCACACACACACACACACACACACACACACACACACACACACACACACACACATTTAATTTATTTTAATAAGATTAATATGGTTCCTTTTTAACTTGTAGTGATGTTAAGTTTTTGTATGATGTTAATAGAGTATAAGTCATGGAGTCTGTAAAATATGGTACATAAGTGTAATTAAAATTTTGTTGTATGTACGGGTTTAACGTCAATCTGGCAACACACAATTGGCCGCAAAAGCGAGGATTTCTGTGCCTCGCGCCGCTCTGAGCTTTAAAGGGGTTAATGTTGTCACTTTTATGCCGACAGAAAAGTCTGAAATGCCTGTCAGGTGCACAGTGTGTTCTTCTCTGATTTAAGTGTAAAGAGGACACATGTCCTCACAAAACTTCCAATGTCCGTAATATGAGAAAGTGTTCTCAGTAATATGACAAGCTGCATTTCTGTCTTGTGGGAATTACTGGTTATACTGCTAGAATGTAATCCAAAACAGAAATCCTATTTGGCAAATAATTCACAACATAAAATGGTCACATTACGCAAATTTTTGTGGGATAAAATGAATGAAACACTTCAGGATGTGATGGGAGACATGAATTGACTATGTGGTCGTAACAGTGGCTTCACGTTGTGTCAGGCCTCATCACAGCTGATTGATCTACGCTGATTATTGTCCTATAATATTCATATTTTATTTTATATTACCATCCCATTGGGTGTCTAAAAAACTAACAGGAGATAAACTACACTATATTGCCAAAAGTATTGGGTCACCTGACATTTCCTGCTATATGTGGTTCTTTTACAAACCGTCACCACAAAGCTGGAGGTGCTCAATTGTACAGGACGTCTTTAGATGTGCTGTAATAAAATTCTGTATTCACTTGAACTTGGAAACCCAAAACCTGTTCCAGCATGGCAATGCCCCTGTGCACAAAGTGAGCTCCTGGTTTACATGCTTTGGGGAGGAAGATCTTGAGTGGCCTGCTATAGAGCTCTGATCTCATCCCTACTGAACACCTTTGGGATTAATTGGAACGCTGACTGCACCCCAGGCCTCTTCACCTACATCAGTACCTGCCTTTCGTAACACACTTGTCGCTGATGAACACAAATATCCATAAGGAACACTCCATAATCTAGTGGAACATCTTCCCAGAAGAGTGGAGGGAATTATAAGAGCAAATTGGGACTCAATACTTTTATAGGTGACCCAATACTTTTGGCAATATAGTGTATTTATTCATGTGGGTTTTTACATTTATTTAAACATAATTTTTACATTTATTCTTTCCTTGAAAGTGTAAAATGGTTTAATTGGATGACAGGGTCGAGATAATGCTTCTTTGTTGCTTCCTGACTTTTTAGACACATTGTATTCAAAGACATTGTTGAACTTCCCAGTTCCCAGTCCCAGATATTATTCAGATAAATTATATTTCCATTTTAAAATGTTATTACTCTGATATAACAATAATATAATAGAATAATAATGCTAATACATCTTTTTCAAAAGTAGTAAACCTTTTATTATTATTAGGATTAGAAAAAAATATATTAAAACTAATATATATATATAAACTAATATAAAACTAAAATTAAAAAGATCAGCAAAAAAATAGAGTGGACTCAATCTTTCGGCTTCTCCCATTAGGGGTCGCCACAGCGGATCATCCGTCTCCATACCCCCTGTCCTCTACATCTGCCTCTTTCACACCAACTACCTGCATGTCTTCCTTCACCACATCCCTAAACCTCCTCCTTTGCCTTCCTCTATTCCTTCTTCCTGGTGGCTCCATCCTCAGCATTCTCCTACTGATATACCCCATGTCCCTCCTCTGCACATGTCCAAACCATCTCAATCTCGTCTCCATCACCTTGTCTCCAAAACGTCCAACATGCGCCGTCCCTCTAATAAACTCATTTCTAATCCTGTCCATCGTCATCACTCACAACGAAAACCTCAACATCTTCAGCTCTGCTACCTCCAGCTCCACCTCCTGTCTTTTACTCAATGCCACTGTCTCTAAATCATACATCTTCTCAGGTCTCAAGACCTTGTGTTCTGCACAAAGCCATAATTCAATGATGAACCCTTAAGGATTTACTGGGACCCTGACTGCACCTCAGACCTCCTCATGCCACAACAGTGACCAAACTCTTTAATGCTCTTGAATACAAATTCCCCTAGAGCCCCCAGAAACAACCTGGAACAGGATGTTCTCCAACCACAAAGGTGTGAAGAGTTTTGGAATACTTTTCACTTTGAGGTGAAGGTTCTGTCCTAAATATGTTATGTATTTTAAAGTTCTGCAGAACCTTGTTTCAATAATGGGTTTTACACATTTATTATTTACTTATTTTTAAGCTACTGTTATGGTCTTTTTTTAATTAAGTGGCATGAATTCAACTCTATAGATGATTCAATTGTTCATCACGTTTATAAACCATGGCAAAAGTCTATATTTGTGAGCAAACTGAATATCAAACAATTAAATACTCATTACTCTCATTTTTCAGCTTCTCTCAGAGCACGACCTTTGAACCGACACTACTTTTTCACTGCCTAATATGGAGTTGTTTACAGAAAGCTACACGATACAGTCACGTGTTCACGGTTCCTATGGATAAAACGTTTTCTATGTATAGTGGTGTTTTTAGTGTACAAACGAGGAAGCAATAGGAGGAAGTGCTAAGGGAAATATACAGCCAAGGAGCCTTCAGCTTCTCATTTTTGACGTAATGAAGGCAGCCGTGTTTCTCCTGCTGAGCCTCGGAGGAGCTCTAGGCCTCAAAATATGCTCCTTCAACATCAGGTCCTTCGGAGAAAACAAAGTCTCTAAACCTGAAATACTAAAAGTGATCCTGGAGGTGAGAGTTGCTTTATGTATCTTCAGTATTTTGGTTTTATTTGATTTGAATTAAAACATACTATAATTATTTTACACTGTGCACATGCAATGCATTATTTGCAAATAAATGTTATTGTTTCATCATTCTCAGAATTAGAAACACACACACACACACACACAAGGTCTTTGTTTTGGTGACAGAAACTTCCATGAACATCAACATTACAAAAAGAAACAATAAAAATAATGAAAAGTACACAATGTACAGTCAGGGTGACATGCAGAATTTCTAAAAAGATAAATAATATACTTTATACACTTTTTAAAGAAAAATAATCTGTATATTGCACGTTTACATATTGCGCTTGATTGTGTTTATGTAAATTGGTTGGTGTAATGGTGCTCATTAGGGGAATTACCTAGGAAAATAGCTGTTCTTGTGTTTTGTGTAGTTCTGGTGCTCAGTATTTATTGCACCAGCCAGAAGCTTAAAGAGGTGGTAAAATAGGGGTGTGATGTCCTTGGAGATTTTGGATGCTCATTACCTCACTCTGAATACATAAAATAAATTCACAGCATGTAGTAGATGCTCTTATACAGAGCGACTTACATTGATCTTATTTATACAATTGAGCAGTTATGGGTTCAAGGGCCTTGCTCAGGGGCCCCAGAGTGGCCTAGCCTTGGTGTGGTTGGGATTTGCAGAGATTGGAAGTAACAGAGTACAAATGCTTTGTTACTGTGCTTAAGAAGATTTTTCTGGTATCAGTACTTTTACTTTTTTATTTTTTTGACTTTCTTTTGACTTTCATTTTTACACAAATGCATATCTCTAATTTCTACCTCTTACTTGCTTAATCAATTGATCTGAAAAGACTAATGTAACTCTCAGCACACCAAACTATTAATAAAATGATATCAATAAGTCAAACACTGATTATCTTTAAAAATTACCATGACCTTAAAAAATAAATTGCACAGATAAGGCCACTATTGTGGTCAGTTCGAGTCTGGAGTTTCTTCCATCATTTATTCCTCTCAAAATTGTTTTGCCTGCTGTTGAACTAATGTTCAACTATATGTTCTCGCTAAGTAGATACCACCGAGCGGCAATCAAACAGAGCATGTGCTCTGCCCTGATTGGTGGCGTGATGCGTGATTGACCAGTTAAGTTTTTACACACTTATAAATAAAAAAAATACAGATTTTGCCATTTGTAGTTGAGTAAAAAGTGCGATATTTGACTTGAAATGTAGTGAAGTAAAGTAAACATCTCCACAAATGGAAATACTTACAGTACAAATACACAAAAAAGTATATATACAATGAACAAAATTATAAACACAACACTTTTGTTTTTGCCCCCATTTTTCATGAGCTGAACTTAAAGATCTAAGACTTTTTCTATGTACACAAAAGTCCTATTTCTCTCAAATATTGTTCACAAATCTGTCTGAATCTGTCTAAGTTACTAGCACTTCTGCTTTGCCGAGATAATCCATCCACCTCACAGGTGTGGCATCTCAAGATGCTAATTAGACAGCATGGTTATTGTACAGGTGTGCCTCAGGCTGGCCACAATAAAAGGCCACTCTAAAATGTGCAGTTTTATCTCTCAGTTTTATGCCACAGATGACGCAAGTTTTAATGGAGCGTGCGATTGGCATTCTGACTGCAGGAATGTCCACCAGAGCTGTTACCTGTAAATTGAATGTTTATATTTCTACCATAAGCCGTCTCCAAAGGCGTTTGGAATGGAATACTAGCTAATGGAATACTAGCATGTGTTTTAAAGCTATAAGCAGGAAGTTGTGTAAATTCTAACTCATTGTGTTTTTGAGAATTCAAAATGTGTATTTTTAACTCCATGGGTTCTATTAGTGTTTCACTTCCCAAAGTATCAAGACTTTTTTCAAACTTCCTCCCATTAGGCCAATGGAGATAAACCAATACAGCACCTCTGTATTGATATTGTTTTACCTTAAAAATATTTTTTTTTAAATAATTTTTATTTTATTTTAAAGGCTGTATGCTTGGGCCGTATTTGTTTGTTTGCCTGGACTATTTTCCAGATCCTTGGATGGTTCAGTTTCCTTAAATGCTTACAAAACCGTCACTGTAACAAATAACAGTGAACCTTCATACATTTCAATGCCATTAAAATACTAACGATTTCTTTAAATTGTACAAAAAAAAGCTAGTGTTTTATTGATTTCCTCATGTATCGATATGTTATGGCTTGTTATAGTATAGAGATACACTTTGAAAGGACACACCGTTGTCCTGTCCTGCACTATATAAAATAATTAAAGACACGGTTGCCAGGATTGCAGGTTTTACACTAAGGTGTGAGGCAATCTGCCAAGGTTTCACTTCTATTCATAGGGAAGTGGTAGCTGAGTGGTTACTGCTCGGAAGGTCGGGGGGTTCAAGCCCCAGTATTGAAAAGCTGCCAATGTTGGTCTCTTGAGCAAGGCCTTTAACCCTCTGTGCTCCAGGGGAGCTGTATCATGGCTGACCTCAGCTTCCTTACATCGCTGGGATATGCTAAGAAAGAGTTTTACTGTCCTGTAATGTACATGTGACAAGTAAATGCATCAATCTATAAAAAATTGAATGCAGTTGATCTATAAATTACTGCAATGGCTAGAAGAGGGAAAAGGGAGTTCCACAGAAATGTATGACTATATTTTGATTGCATTGCAATGTGAAACATACCTTCTGTGTCAGAATATTAAATAGAAGTAGCACAGAATGAGCTGCTACATGATGTATGACTGCATGTTGTCAACTCTCTACTGCTAATTAGAAGGTTGCTCTAAAATAAGGCTCCATAACAGTCTGTTATTACTCTTCACGCTGCAGAGCATCACCCGCTGTGACCTCATGCTCGTCATGGAAATCAAAGACGCTAAGGGGAAGGCATTTCCTCGTTTGATAAGTCAACTCAACAGGTTTGTGCACAATCTTAATAACTCAATCTCACCTTATTTCCCATAGCAGTTTAAAGACACTTCATTCTAGCAGAACATGAGCAGCAACAAATATACTGGCATAAAGTGGTAGTCATCAAGCAATACATTGCTTCCACAGGAAATACACTGGACCGAAGCCTGAATACGGCTACGTCATCAGTCACAGGCTGGGACGAAAAACGTACAAGGAGCAATATGCCTTTGTTTACAGGTACTTTTGATTTTGATTTCCACACCAGGAAATATTGAGATAGAAACTTTACAGTGCTTTCAGGATCATACCACACACGGTTAGTGACGTTTAACAGAAAGCTCAATAACACACAGGAAGAAGTTGGTGTCGGTCAAGTCAGTTTATCAATATCCTGACACCCAGCCTGAAGACGTGGACGCCTTCGCCAGAGAACCGTACGTTGTGTGGTTTTCATCTCCAACTACAGGTAATACAAACTCTTATTTTCTCCACTGATTAATAATTAATTTCACCTCATTGAATTCAATTCATTTTTATTTGTATAGAGCTTTTAACAAACAACATTGTCTCAAAGCAGCTTTACACAGATAATATGGTGATTAAAAGTGAATATGTTCTTTATAAGTAAGTTTGTCCCTGATGAGCAAGCCAGTGGCGACTGTGGCAAGGAAAAACTCCCCGAGATGGCATAAGGAACAAACCTTGAGAGGAACCAGATTCAAGAGGGAACCCATCCTCATCTGGGTTGCACCGAATGTCCATTTATAGCAGATATACGATGTTGCGGGGTACAGTGATGATGATCAGAAGCGAAAAGAAGTCCTGAGTCAATGTAGCAGACTGTTGACATTAGCTTATTAGCTTGACATTGTACTTATTACAGTACAAAACGATTAGGTTGTGTGGTTAAATGCTACATTCGTTTTTTGCCCGACAGGTAGAAAAAGAAGACCTAAGAAGACTTTTTTTTTTTATTACAATCTCTTTGGTTGCTTTGGATGGAAAATTGTATTGCATAGTCAATGATTTATCTTTCAGGGTTTAATCACTAATCGACTTTTTTTTCCCACTTAAACTGAAAACTGGAACGTCACAACATGGATTTTTTTGTACTGTATGTTTCCAGAATGTATTATTTGCAGTGAAAGAATTTGTTATCCATATGAATTTCAAATAAGCCTCTCTTTTCTTTCCACTCCTATTACAGAAATCAAAGATTTTGTCATCATACCCATTCATACACCTCCCGAATCAGCAGTTAAAGAAATAGACGAGCTGTACGATGTCTACCAAAATGTCTCTCAGCACTGGAAAGCACAGGTAAAGTGCTTATTCAGTGCTTTAGGAAGCAGTTAATTTACACTACAAAGCTCCTGAATTCTCAATCCTGATTGATCAGATGATGATTATTCATTTTCATTTATTTTTAACACTGGACAGGCAACAGGACATACTGTGTCTGAATAAATGCAAAGATAAAACCTTTGATTTATCATTCTAGTTCAAAATATTTGCATAACAGTCGATTTTCAGTAAGAGGTTTATGGGAAATTTATAAATGTAAGAATTTTCAGTATCAGTGTACGATTGAATATAAATATGTTTTCCAGCATGGTCAGGTTGTGGTTTCATGGTCACATGATAACAATACAAACAAATTGCAGTTTAAGTTCAAAAGAGAGAATTTATTATTATTTTTTTTATATAGCTACAGTACATCATCATAGCAGAAACAGATTTTTTTTTACAGATGTTCCACATTATAAATGCGGTATAAAAGGACACATACCAATGTACCTTTAAGCTCTTTTCAACTTCATAGTGTTTGTTTGATTGCTATGGCATGTTGTTCAATAAGTCATTTCATGTTGCAATTTTCTTAGCTATTTAGTAGACATGGATTGCACAATTTTTTACAATCTATTGTCATAAGCCCATAACAAAAGTTGAAACTTTCTCAAAGTAAGATGTACAATAGGACCACCGTTTTAAAAGCCACAACCATAGAACAGCCCAAAAATGTATAATGTATACCAGTCATTTGGATGTGTAAGTGGTGGTTCAGTGGTTATGCAACTGGACTTCTGATCAGAGGGTCATGAGTTCAATTTCCAGCACCAGCAAGCTGCCACAGCTCTAGAAATGGGCACTAAATGCAATAAACGTAAATGAAACTACGGATATTTCTACAATTTCTAAACATTAATTTAACTATAAATAAAAATAATATTTCCTTTTTTGGGTAAATAAAAGAAATAACGCTCTTTGCCTTCTACAGACTGTATACTTGCAATCTTATAAGATCATTACAAATCACACTGTGCACTGTAGATTAAATAGACATGGGTTTATGTAGACTGTATGATGATGACCATTAATTCTTCTATACTAAATTATAGCATCATAGCCTACAATTCAATAGGTCCCATCATCCTACCCTGGGGGTAAACTCTTCATTCTACAAAATTTACTATTATTTGTAGTCGATGTTTGGACAGTTTGGAGTTAAGAGGTCACAAAGACTGAAACAAGAGATACATTCTGCTCTGATCAAGCGTAACTGATCTTTCCTCACTTATTCTATTCACCCAGTTACAAACACCACGTCTCTGATTTCTTCTCTAGTTTAACCCTCGGTTCATGTTTCACCTCCTTCCTTCTAACTAGCTTATTTTTTCAAACAGAATTTCATCATCATGGGGGATTTCAACGCTGCCTGTGGCTACGTCCCCAAGAAGGAATGGCGTAACATTCGCCTGCGCTCAGACACCAGCTTCGTGTGGCTAACAGGGGATAAACTGGACACATCGGTGAAAGAGTCCACAAAATGTGCATACGACAGGTCGGGAAAAAACAAATAACTCACAAACATTTGAGGTCCTCAGTTTTCTGCAATAACAAAAAAAATTTGAAAATTCTGGTAATATTCTGTACATTCTATATGCTATTAACCAAAATGGCTTTATCATTTCCTTTATTTAGAACCTGGCTATATATTAATTTCTGCATTAATTCAAGATATTTTACAAAGCTCATAGTTCACAATAAAATATTATTAATAATAAAAACAAGGTTGATTTAAATAAAAACCTCACGTTGGCTTGACAAAATATTTTACTCTGCCATGCAAGGTGTATTATATTATAATTATTGAGACCCAACATTTCTAACACTACTCCTCCAAGAGTTTCAAACTGCATGATTCAAGCTCACTACAGACATTTAGTTCTTTCCCTTTATGGAAAACGAAACAGGCAAAATTCCCAATGACAGCTATTGAAATTTTTTCTATTTTTAACTCCCAAAATTTTCAAGCTTCATTCACCAAATTCAGAACAACACTTCGGGCTGTTCAGACAGATTATACTTTATTTTTGTGGTCAGACTAACATTTTTCCCGCAGTGGACAATCAAAATTCCAAAAAACAGTACACAAATACACTATATTGACAAAAGTTTGTGGACACCTGTCCATAAGATTAACATTTGCTTTATGAATATCCTATTCCACATTTAGTCTCGATTTGCGGTTCTAATAACCTCCAATCTTCCACAAGATTTTGGCATGTGTTCCATAAGGGTGTTAATAAAGTCGGGTACTGATAGATGAGGTGAAGAGGCCTGGGGTGTTCAATTGGGTTGAGGTCAGAGCTCTAAAGCAGGCCACTCAAGATCTTTCATTCCAACCCATGTAAACAATATGTTCATGGAGCTGGCTCGAGCATGGTCATGTAGGAATTGGTTTGGGTTGCCTAGTTCAAGTGAAGGGAAAATTTGTATTCTACCAAGTACAGAGACTTCCTATTCAAACCTTGTGGTAACAGTTTGGTGAAAACGCAGGCTGGAAAATTCAGGTGTCCCAAAACTTTTGTCTACAATGTTATATAAAATGTTCCAAATCTCACACCCCTGCA
Source organism: Silurus meridionalis (assembly GCF_014805685.1). Taxonomy (NCBI): domain Eukaryota; kingdom Metazoa; phylum Chordata; class Actinopteri; order Siluriformes; family Siluridae; genus Silurus; species Silurus meridionalis. The sequence continues at coordinate 3,073,077 of NC_060902.1, forward strand.
TGCACACAACCTTCTTCTCTAGCGATCACTGTGCCTATAGACCTGTCACACACGTTTTTACTTCATCTGTCCATCAAATGGCACACATTCTCTCCATCTCTCTCTATATTAGTTTACTAACAACACACAGTCTATATTTTTTATATAAATGTATATACTGTATTTTTTTTTAAAAGCTACACAAACACGACACAGAATATTATCTTAACTAATACTTTTAACTAATACCATCTGAACACTATATAGTGTTTATGAGGCGTTCTTCAAAATCAATTCGCATACATTTTACAGAGTTGTTCTTCACGGAAGTACGATGATCCAGGCTGTCAAACCCGAGTCAGTGGAAGTGTACGACTTCAAAACAAAGTTTGGTCTCACTGAAGAGGAGGTACACCGATATTTATTGGTCATTCCAAATACAATATCGTGCTATCAGGCTGCCTAGTACATTAAATGAATAAATGGAGTTCTGGTACTAATCCTTAAAGGATATCCGGTGCATGATGTGCTGTTTTGATACAAACTTGTTGATAGTAACACAAGCCAGTTAATTCTCTAGAAGAATAGAAGAAAAGTCTGGAATTGAACATTTTGTTGAAAGTTGGTTATCCCTGATACAGCTGCATAAGTTTTTGCATTCAATTGTTATAAGGCTTTTATTACAATTACCCCTCACCTTTGTTTTTTTTTTGTAGGCCCTGGCTGTGAGCGACCATTTTCCTCTGTGCATTTCTGTCAACGCAGCTAAAAGAAAAACCTGAACTCCGTTTGTGGATATATGATGCGTCACATGTTGAGCTTAATTTTTAGGTTGATTATTAAAGTGAAACAATTCCGACTAGTTTGCTATTCCCCCCCAAAAACAGCAACGTCAAGGCTTTTTATTTCTAAGGCTGCACAGCATGTTAATTATAAACCAGCACAATCCAATCCAGGTGTTTGTTGCAAGGTTGCTAGGAAACAGTGTATTGTTTTGCAAAGTTCATGCTTTCGCCTCCCATTAATTTAATCCTGCTGACGTCATGTGAATAGATCAAATTTCATGACAAAGGAAAAAGAAAGTATTTTGTTGTAAATCATCTGCATCAGTACATCATAGAAAGGATTTGTAATGCTATTAAGCCAATTTTGTAACAGGATAAGTAAATAGAAATCGTTGGTATTTAGTAGAAATTACGTGGCTCTACATTATTTCTGGCAAATATCTCAATTCTTAATATACACTGTTCCAGTCTTGAAAGTTGGTCACCCGAGGTGATCTGTTGCAGAGGGAATGTGAAAAATACCGTTCCTGGCGTAGAAAGTGCTCCTGATAACTGCAGATCTTCCATTTACTGGTGATTTGTAGTCGTGCACATAATCACCTGTAAACACAGCTAAGAATGAATCTGCAAATGAAATGTAGTATCATCTAGAAAAAGATCATCATATATTCCAGAAGACTATATTACCTAATCTCCATCCGTATTCCCAGGAGGACAATAAAGGATACTCAAACCTTTCTTCAGGCATCTTCTCAACACGTCTCTTCAGGTACTGGCTGCGTCCTTTACCTTCTTTGGACAAACCGTTATAAAGAGTCTCTCTGGTCTTAGGGCTGACTGGTTTCATGAGAGGAGCTGCAGTGAGAACATTCTGTAGCCTCGGAACTTCCTCCTCCTCCTTCTTCTTCTTCTTCTCTGGAGCTTTTACTACAGGAGGCAGGGTGACTTTAGGGGCAGTTGTCGGATTCCCGACCTTGGCTTTGGGTAAGGTGAACCTGACCGGATAGTCCTTACCATATTTCATCTTCCAGTTAAGCCGTGTGTACGCCTCCTTCATTATCAGCTCACGGTAGCTGTTCTGGTTCTGGGTTGTCAGTAAAGTCCTCATTCTCAGCCTGAAGTTAATGAGCACTGGCCTGAGTTTCACATTCTGGTTAAAGGGAAACCTAAGAGCAGTTTGTCATTCTGGCTTCGGGGGTGGTCACCCAATCAGAATGCCTGATCCTTAGCAGAAGAGTGGAAACTACGCATGCACAAAAGAGCAACCAAAAAAAAAAGTGCTGACAGAAAAACAAAGGCGATTCATGCCGACACTGAACGCGGCACAAAGCAAATGCAGTTCTCCTCTTAGCCCAAATGATGGCAGTGGCATTCTCTTACTCAAGATCACAGCCTATGTATAAGCATGTTTGTTAGAAAGGAAAAAAAACAAAACAAAACAGCAGAAAAAGAGAGAAAAAGAAAACAGAGGAAAATGGATCAGAAAATCGTGCACTTCAGCCATGAAGCACGTTGCACGTAATTGAGACGTGCTTGAACGCAAGGTTGGTGCTGCACATAGCAATTTATATAACTGCACACTGGGTGTTGCAAGGAAGCAAAGGACAGATAAAAGTTTCTATATTTAGTCTTACACAGTTTAGTACAATCCAACATCGGGTTTGTGCCAACTGAAGAGGAAATGGTTTGCTAAAAATGATTCTTGAAAGAAGATTCGAAGGGAAAAGCCGGCCTTTTGTTTACAGCCGGGGGGAATCTACATTTATCACATGCTCTGAAGAGTCGTGAAAGAAATTGCTGCCGGTCGCCTGTGGATACAAGAGCGGCATTTGAGGTCGCACGATGAATCATGTCACATTATTGTGGAATCAATTGTGGCACCGACAAGCTTTTTTTGTGTGTTTTGTTTCTTTTAAATCTTTATTCCAGTTTGTTTTAAATTTCCAAAATGTACATCATTTCACATTAAGGCACCCGGGACTAATAATAGCATTTCTGCTTTTAAAACCTTAAGAAAAAAAAATACTTTATACCTTATCAAAACTAAGATAAGACAAATACCAGTATACATGAAAATACCCTCGTAAATCTGTCACTACTGTAACCGCTATTAAACTCAGAGATACTGCGTGTTCTGGAGGGGTGGATATTTCAATTTAAATGCTCTGTTAGAAAAACTTGCTTAACAAACATTGTTCAATGCTGCAAATGAAAAAAAAAGAAAATAATTAAAAAAAAAAACATGATTATGGACTGGATGCATTCTTCATGCACTTCCGCCATCACTTCGCTATTCACATCTTGTCCAGCTATCGAACTAAACCAAATACAGTTTGGATATGATTAAGATCTAATCGAGTGAATTATAAATGTGCTGTCAAAGTGGTTCGATCATTAACTTAAGTGGAGCATCATTTGATTCATGAACATGTAAACAATCGCAGTAGTCCAGGTTACGCAGCAGGTACGAGAATTCGAATAATAATAAAAAAAAGAAGACATTAATGAAAAATAAAAACCAGACAATAACAGCATCAGTAGTAAATAAGAGATCAATGGAATGGAGACTCTTCAGACTGACACCTGAATCCAACCATCTACGTTTGCAAATCTGTTTTTTGTGCCCCTGGAGAAAGAAACTTGATCAATCATGTCGAAGGATTTGCAACTTAAGCACAGTCCAAGCATCAGGTACAAACTACAAAATCAAGTGCAATTTAGTCATCGATATGAGGCGTGATTAAGTGGTGGATGGTTTGGCTGTGTTTTCTCTTATTGCTCCCGTGATGGTTATTATTAGCGTCGGATTTAAGGCACTGTGATATGGAAAGGTGAGCCGGGGATGTGTTCGTCGCCCCACTTCACCGCCAGAACGTAGTTTCCACGCTCCTTCAGGACGTAGCTGACGTTGTACTGCATGCTGCCCACGTGCTTGACCATGATCTCCTCGCACGGGGTCTGAGGTCCGAGAACTCCAACCAGAAGCATGTTCTTGCCTAACACACAATAACACACACATTTATTACGTTCTGTTTTAATGCTACTTCAATGCAACATTGGTGTCAAGAGAAACAAAAATACCGAACAAACAATTGCAAACTCTCTCAAAATAAAATGTGATGTATAATCATTCATGTTTATATGTTCGTTCATGTTTCATCTGGATACAATCATTGAAACAACCAGACTCTGCCTTTTCCAGATCGAATGATTTTTTGCTCGACATTACTGCATCTTGGAATATTTTTGGTAGCTAATTGCATAATTGGTACATTTTCCTGCTCGTCTATTAGCTTTATTTACATTTACAGCATTTGGTGGACGGCTTTATTTAGAGAAAATGACAAATTCTCAATACAGCTGAGGGTTAAGGACTTTGACCTAAGGGCCCAGCAGTGACCTCTTGATGGTGCTGGGATTGAATCTCATGACCTTCCAATCAGACGTCCAACATTAACAGTTGAGCTACCATTTCCCTATATATAATTTCAATTTACCATCCTTGGAAAAGCATTAATCAAAAACCAACCCAGATTAGAAGAAAAAACAGCTTTTTTATTTATTCATTTATTTATTTTTCGACACTTTGGATGCTCTTCCAAGAAAATCTTAACATGTATTTCAGGCAAGCAGTTTAACCAAAAAAATATATTGTGGTGTACAGATATCTATGCTTTCATTTACGGAGAAGATATTGGATTTAAAAAGCAAAAAGCTCTGCTTTGCTGCTCACCCGCTTTGCTGCAGTCCACAGAGAAGCTGGCTTTCTGACCCACATAGGCCTTGCTGAGACCTGGGCCTCGACTGGTCACTTTGCTGGCATCAGAGGCAGCCCTGGAGGAGCTGGCAGTGTGCGCTCGGACTGCAGGATCCACCATCAGTGTGGAGGTCTCGCTGGCGTTGGTTACGTTCACAAGCCGGGAGCCTGAAGCGGGAGAGATGTGATGTGTGCTTCACAAATAATAAACTGGTGACATACGTCTCTGAACAAGCTCTGGATGACTGTAACTGAAATCTGCACTGGAGAAATGCCTCTGAAATGTATATGTACGAGGGGCGTTCAAGTCAAACTGGGACATTTTACATTTCAGTGGAAACTGCATTTATTTTTCAACATACTCCCCTGCTACATTTATACACTTATCCCAGCATTTAACTTATGCCTGGGAAGATTCGGTATAGTAAGATTTTTTTTTTAAGTACGCCTGAAACAGAACAGCCATTCATCACTTCCACAAAAATATTCGTCTCTTGTGCAATTCCACAACAAGCTATGCATCTATTATCCAGAATCAGGCGTTGCATTCCCTTAATGTTCACAGGAAGGACTCTGTTGGCTGAGAACCACCACGATAGTCACTGACGGATTCACAGACATCTTTGAAACGTTTACACTCTTCAAAAGTCGTACTGTGGCTGAGCGTCTCAGTGTACTTTGCTTGAAGTCTTCTGTAAATATCCGTGGGTTTAACACACTAACACTGTTGTTTGCCATCTTGATTAACAATCTTTGGACTGGCCTGGGGATGTGCGCCACCTATCAGTAATAGGACGCACTAGCATCCATTTAATACATGTAAAATTTAAAGTCTCGCTTTGAATTGAACAGTGCCCCTTGTTTGTTTGTTTGTTTGATGAATGGATGGATGGATGGAACTGACAGACAGATAGAATGTACAAACACACACTGCTTACACATCTGGTAGCCTGCTAAACTGCATTTTAATGCTGAGTACCTGTACAGCTGTTTAAATGCATGTACGTATGTATGGATTTATCGATCTATCGCAGTATGAAACAGAGCATCTCAAATCCTACCCATCATACCTGTAACTTTGGCCTTGAAAGGACTGCCTGTGATGTGATTAGGACCACCGTATTTGATGCTGATCAGGTAGTTTCCAGGGGCCATTGGTGTGTAGTGCACTCTGAAGCCTTCAGGACATTCCTGGCACTCAAGCTTTACTTTTGAAGGTCCTTCAACGGTCACTGCCAGGGAGCCTGGTCCTGCTTTGCTGGTGTTGATGATGAAATCAGACTGGATGCCTTTGGAAAATATATGAGCAGTAATCAGCACAATGATGTATAAAAATACAAGCACAACCAGGCAAGGAAATAATTGTTGAGGTTTTTTCATAGAACTGTTACTGAAACATGTGCATTGTTTACTAAGCCAAATAATACCAGATCTACATAAACATGATCATGATAGTATGACAAGAAAAGCGTAGATCAATGCATAAATCCTAGAAAAAACTTGACATTATCAGCCCAGTCCAGCTGTTTTTCTTCAGTCTTATTCCAGAGCAACACAAAGCTGTATATCAGAGCCTTTATTTTCACTGCTATGCATATCCATGTAATCATTAAGCTCCACAAAGGAATCGTTACTCCCTTTTTAGACACAATGATGTAAAGTGTTATGTAAATCAAGCCTTGAAAAAGAAGAGTCGAGAGCTACCGTATATACGGACAATTCTCAGTCTGCAGGAGGCTCCTGTGTGTGTGTGTGTGTGTGTTTGTTTTTAAATACCACGCATCAATTAATATTTGATCATTTTGCATTTGCATATTAATATGGCATTTTACAGAGTTTTGACCATATTGAGTTCATCAGATTCTGTAAGTATTCTAGTATTTTCTTTGGTTACACATTTTGGAAGATTCCTACATATGTACTTTCTGTGTAGAACAAAAAAAGCTGTCTTTCGTTTTTAAGTTTATTGAAGGCCAATAAGTGTTTTATGGTCATGTTTGGTTTACAGCTTGGCGGCTTCTGTGACTACAATAAACATTTTAAAAAGTTATGTATATAAAAAATACATACTGTACTAGGGGTGTCCCTGACTAAGCATTTACACGGTCAAATCAGAGCCTATAGTTGACTGATCGTCGAATCATGTTTGTGTGTACAAACACGGTGCACCAAGAAAATGTAAAATAAAATGTACAGAATTACATTTAAAAAGAATATACCTTTACAGAATTTTCCAGACATTGTTAAATATTTAAATACTTGCCACCAAGATGCTCCTGGGTCAGTCACAGATCATGGAAAGTGAAACTTAAATCTGTCTGTGTGGTTGGGTTTATTAACGAACGTTAAAAAAATGTATTAAAAACTTTTCTTTTCATTTTCAGCATTATTATAATAGGCTGTATATGAACTTATTGGGAGAAAATCGTTAGTTCGATGTGAAATCAATCAGACACTAAGCACCCCCGTTTAACCAAAATGCCACCATCCTCATTTCATATCATCTCTGTGAAGATTCGACTAATATTTGTAGTCTAATCAGACTTCTTCTTTCAAAGCACTGAATCTTTGACTATTCAGTGGGATATATGATGAGTATTTGGTATTTGAATAGCATGTTTGTTGAAAATCGTTGAGGTTTTGCAGTGTTATTAATGCACTTACTAGCTAAATATAATGTCTATATTGCATAACATTACATTGTACTGCGTTCTGTTGTTTGCACATTACACAGTCCAGTAAAGTGGCCTATTTGTTCTGTGTCATGCACTGGTAATGTCCAGTATATTGTTTAATGTAGAATTTTGTTGTTCCAGAACCAATGTTTGGTTTCACTGTGTACTGTTCCAACTGTATATGATTAAAAACGACAATAAAAACCCTTTAAATTGGCATTATGTTAACAACCACTGATTGGCAGTTGGGCTTCTGGGCAACTAATAAATGAGCCTGAATAGTACAATGGAGATTTTTATTACGTATTGTGCAAATGTGAATGCCTGTTCATGAATGAGGTTTTCCGATCATAAAACCTTTGGTGCAAACCACACACACACACACACACGCACGCACGCATGCACACACACACACACACACACATATATATATATATATATAAAAATCATATTATGAATTCCTATTCCTTCAATCCATGAAAAATGATTATTCTATCTATATTAAATGTATAGATGTAGAATGTAAAGTTTATCCAGGCACAAACTGTAAAAATTGCACGAGATGCTCACTGAGCCCTTTTCTTAAAGAAAATGATTTCCAGCAGTCTTTTTTTTTGTTTGTTTTTTACTTTACCCCATGAGAAGCAAGCTGTTATGATCTTAAAATGACAGAAAATTGACTAAGATATATGTTTTCGAGAGAACATCTAAAATGCTGTGTTATGACTCCAAAACCATGTCATTGTTATTATTTAATTCTCTTTAGGAGCTGGAAGTCCTGGTTGGCCATTCATCAGCACAGAAAGACACGACAAACTGGTATGAATGACTCTAAACTGAAAACTGGAGAAATACTCAGAAATAAATCTGGTCATGAACCGTTACCTGTAGTTCCTCTTTCTAATCCAGAGCCGTAAGCAGTAACAAGTCCAGCGTCTCCGCCCTGTCCTGGCTCCCCAACTCTCACCTGGAATGGGCTGCCCGGTATGTGCGTGCTGTTAAACTTCACATCGATAGCGTGAATGCCGTTCTCTCGTGGGATAAAACGGATGGCGTACTTGTCTGGAGAAGGACCAATAAATCAGTTATATGAAACATGAACCGTACACAAGATGAGCTAGCTAAAGGAAACGTCTGCCAGGAAGTATGAAGAGAGAAACTGGAAAAAAGCCATCAGGTCTCTGGCTCTTAAACATTATACTTGGATGAGTTTAGCTCTTTGTGCTGTACTGTAGTTTTTCATTTTTGAAAGGCCCATGTCCAATTTTCTGAGGATTTCTTTACATTTTGTCTATGAGCCCCCATTTGAGTCTTACCTTGTTCTAGTTCGGAAACCACACAATCCTCAAGAGCTCCGGAGGGACTGTGGACTTTGGCGTCGATGGCGCCTTGAGCACCGTTTAGACGCACTGCGAATGAAGCTGGCTGGTTTACTTTGAGGCCTGACTCCTGAAGCAGTAAACAGTAGAGACTCAATCATCATATATATATATATATATATATATATATATATATATATATATATATATATATATATATATATATATATATATAGCACCAAAAGAACAAATACCAGTGTGGCTGAAAACTTATTCTCAAATAAGATTCTCCTAAAAATCTCCTATTTAGCCAACAGAACAAAACTGATTATTTCCCTACCAAATATCAGTGTGAACATATATCATTTGTAATATTGTGTTGAGAGGAAATCAGACTTATTTCATTAGGTTCTTTTACCTCAGATACCGAGAGTATAATGTGAATGAAGAAAGTACCATTTTAATTCTATAATACTGTAATAATAATGTATGCAGTCATGGCTATTTTTCTATAAGTAGACTAGATCTCAAATACAAACAGTCGACAATATAGAGGAATTTTTATAAAAGACTTGAGGATGAAGTGCATTTCTCAAGTATGTGTACCTTATATGAAGTATTTTCATGTTGTCAAACCTTTACTTTACCACATTATAATGCTTATTAATGTACTTTTAACTCCACTACATTTTTTGCAAAACAAGCTATATAAAAAAAATTCTATCTATCTATCTATCTATCTATCTATCTATCTATCTATCTATCTATCTATCTATCTATCTATCTATCTATATATATATATATATATTTATTTATTTATTTATACACACACATACATATACACACACACACACACACACACAGGGAATAAAATTATCTATTATATCTTTTATATCATACAGTTCACTCTGATTCCAAATTGTATTTAACTTCACACGCGTTTTTAAATATAGCTTAAAGTACATTACACTGTGTCCTAGACAACAGTCAAGTCTAAATAACGAAACAGACCTGGCTGCCTCATATGTACATTTAGCACAAGTACAATATTGGACATCTTTACGACAAACTCTTTCCTAAATATTATCACACATTTTTAAATAGTGCATATAAAATTGTCATCAGTGGCACCCCCACCTGCATTCATACCATTACCTGTTCTCACAACAGACCGGCTAAAGCTCAGGAGAAAGAGGATCCACATTATACAAGGTGCTTTCAGGAAGCGACAAGATTTACTACGCTACAGAGAAGGAGAACAAATCGAAAATAAGAAAGAAGCTGCTACAAGCATGTGGCGTTCCTCTTTCTCTCGCTGCTTTAGCCAGGTCTAGTGAGTTTTACAGATGAGTGTCTGTTAAAAGCCTTTAAATGAAACACAAGTGAAACATCTCGAGTCCCACACAAGTTTAATGACGTCCAACAGCTATTCAAAGAAGGGCCACTTTCTAACTAATCACAAAACTAATGACATCAAGCGTTTATATTTGAATCAACTCTTCAATACGGAGTAGGAGAAGTCATGTGTAGATTTATTTACTGAGGTGAGGCTAAAGCTAGAAGTTAGAAAACACCCTAAATCTGCCTTCTCAAGTACATAGTCATGGCTCATTACGTTTTAGGGAGGGTTTGTTTGAATAAATAATTTTTGTTATTATAGCACACAAAGCAGCATGTCTGAAAAGTGGGGAAGCGGTGACATATACTACATTTACAAATATTATTATATACCTGACTTTTCAGACACCATGTATAATCTCTAACATTTTATTAAATATACCCCCTCCATTCAATTAAATAATAATGTTCCTTTTCATATCTAAATGAACTGCAAGTTTTCTGTAACATCTAACTTATCTAAAGAATTGATGCACATTCATTCCATTATAATGCGTGTATAAATCAGTGTACGCGTTCTTATTTTTGAAACGGCGCGATGTTTAAAGCAATGAGCATTATGAATGGTTACGAATATGCCAGCATATGCATTATAAGAGCACACTACTTATTGCATTTAAAAATTTATTTCATATTGTTTTTGATTTCTTTTACGTCTTATATTTATATGCATCTTATATAAGTATTCAGAAGTTAACCACTGCATTGGAGAAAACCATTTCAATTTACTCATGGCTTCCACAGAAAGTGTGACCAAACTTTTTATTTTTCTACCCAGTAAATTTTAAAGCCCAATAAATTACAGAAGAAAGCAGCTTGTCTTTTAGATTTTAGGGCTCCATATTGTTTCCGCTACATAATCTGAAATGTGCATCTATAAAAGCACAGATAATTCTTCACTATAATGATATGCAGCCTAGTATTATGTATTAAATCCTGAAGTCTATCTGTTTTGTCATATCGCAAAATCCTGCGCTTGAGATACACTATATGGACAAAGGTTTGTGGACACCTGACCATAAGACCTGTATGTGCTTTTTGAACATCCCATTCCACATTCAGGGCCTATTTGCTGTTCAAATAAGCTCCACTCTTCTGGAAGGATATTCCACTAGGTTTTGGCTTGTGGAGATTTGTGCTCATGGAGCTAGCTTTGTGCACAAGGGTACTGTCATGCTGGAACAGATTTTGGTCCCCTAGCTCAAAGAAGAGAACATTTCATGCTACTTCCTCCAAAGACATCCTATATAATCGTGTGCCTCCAACCTTGTGGTAAAAAAATTTAAGAAGAGCGAA
>NC_060902.1:3086785-3126785 GCF_014805685.1 Silurus meridionalis
ACCTAGCCATATGCTATTTGAACATGCAAGGAACACTCATGAACACTCGTGCTGCAAACAATAGCAAGCGCTCTTCTGCCAACCTCTTTGTCCTGCATGCCCAGCACTTATAACGCACCCTCCAGCCCACAGGGCCTCGGCACGGATGCTGTGCCCATCCTGTTGAGCCTCACTGTGCGCACAGTGATGCTACTGACGCCCAAGCGCCGTGGAGAGTATGAGGGTTTTCTCTCCAGCCACACAAAACAGTGAGAGCGATACACTCCGCGAGAGAGGAGTTCCTGGGCCAGAGCCAGGAGAAACCATGTCACTGAAGAGAAAAGACACAGGCAGAGAAAGAGAAAAGAAACAAGTGAGGTAAAGGACAGCCAAAAAAAAAAAAAAAACAAGGAAACATCAAGAGAGGAAGAAGATGAAAAGAGGGGGAAAAAAGTAGAACACGAAAGAAATACGGCCTCGACAGACTTTTTAAAACAGGAAAATAAATCAGAGAAATCACAGGGGAATGTACTTCAAACTTGTCTGTGGCTCCAGACTTACAGACTACACTTTCTTACCTACACACGTTTTCGATTTGTTCCACTTAAGTTACTGAGTAATGCGCTCCATGATAACGTATACAAAAACCAATTTAGAAAGTACGAACAGAAACATCTAGAAAGCAAGTTTGTTCTTATCACATGGTACAACAGTTATGAGCAATTTTTCTTTTACTTGAAACCAACAATACAGGAAACAAAATGCACCTCAGCACATACACACAACTCATAAATCAGAAATGAGACTGATGGTTCCAGTGCTGAATCCCATTCTTAGAGAGTCTAATAGATTAAACTGCATTGTAAACAATAAAATTTTAATTTAAAGCTCATATCTATTATTAAGACTTGGTGATGGAAGAAAAATCAATCCGGGAATATCACATGACCTTCGTTCACACCAGCCATCGTAGCCGTTCTTGTTTATATCGGTTTTATTAAAATCTAAAGTGTATGTCACAATCACAAAAAAAAAAAAAAAAAAAAAAAAAAAAGCATTAACCTATAACCTTGCATTAAACACGGTTAGCGTTATAGTGATTGGCATAACCGCAAAACATGTTCGCTTCAAATTATCAGCAAAAAAATTCATTATCTAAACAGCAATAAATTTAGAGAAACTAATTTTCTAGAATAAACTGAGCCTAAATGCTGATTTCCTCCTCTGATGCATGAATTATAATGAATGAATTATCCATGGTAGTGGGGCACAGTGCGTCACAGGGGTAAATAAGGAATATGGGGAAAAGATCCGTTTTAAAAAATAAATAAATGAATGAATGAATAAATGGAAAATGGAAAATATAAATAAATAAATAAATAAATAAATATCATTGTCTATTTTCTACATACATACAAACTGCTTAATGTACATAATTTAATATTAATATTCGAATAGTATATTCAGAATGCTTCCAAATCTTAGCCATTGAGAACTCTATATGGAAAAAAATTATTATTAATTGCTTTTTCTGGCCATATGTGGGTTTTTTCACCTCCACAATGTTGCACAGAATTCTATAGAATCTCATTGAGAAGCTCTGGCATTCAATTTTCCCTTTACTTTAAATAATAGGCTCAAACCTGCTTCAGCATGACAATACCTCTGAACACAAAGCCAAATCCATAAAGATATGCTATACATGGGTTGGAGGTGGAAAATCTGGAATCGTTTGCTATTGAAGACTTTTGGGATTAAATTGGAACGCTGACTGCACCTCAGGTCCTCCTCATCTCACCTACATCAGATTATGACTTTTCTTGGCTGAATGTGCCCAAATTTCCACAAGCATTTCTTCCACAAACTTTTGACCATATTGTGTGCACCAGTTTGGTAAGTGAGGTATAGAGCGAGGCACCACCCTTACACCCAGCCAGTACACAAGCCATGTCCCACACGGGAGCGAAATGCTGTGTGGCCTCTATTCCATTACAGCACTCATTACTCAGAAGGAACCCTCCATTACATTACATTACAACCTCATTCTGCACAAGTGAATCTTTAAACATGGCTCACATATGGCCTGAGTCAGAATGCACCAAACTCCATCAACAGCATATGACGTGACCGTTCGACACACCAGCTGCACTGGTCTCTGGCGTAACGCTGTTAAGTTACAGTGCAGATCCAGTGTCCTCATTCTTTAATATTACACACGACACGCATACGTCACCTAACATGTGGTTTTACTTACTATACGATTCCCATTTGAACCGATACAAGTAAGAAAGCAAATAAACCTATCCATTGTTTATTGGTAACTTCTTGGATGGCTTTGTTGAGAAAGAGAAAGAACAGCATGAGCTGGAATGTAAAAAAGTCAGGACTTGTTAGCATGTGATCTTAGCCCAGAAGCGAGGAGTAAAACATTCGGAAGCCGTGCCGAATCTTCTAATCTCACATACCACATCTATTCGGCAAAAAAGAACAAAAGTTTTTATCTGTTGCCACGGTTTGTGTTATAAAAGTAATTTTCTCACCAACTATTATTTTCTTACAGATCAAAAACCATCTTGTCAGCTTGAAGAGACACAACAAAAGTTCAAACTCCAAAGTCTATCTCAAAGATTCTCCCAAGCTTTAACTTTACAACCTTAACCTGCCTGTTATACTGGTGACCCCTTTCCAGAAAATCCTAAACAAACACCTCCTCATAGTAAGACTCACCATATCTTCATTTTAACACAGGTTTTAAATGGATTGTGGAAATGTAGATTTTCCAGCATACAGGTAATTAGACAAATAAGCAAAAGGAATGAATTAAAACAAATCTTGATGGTGGAACTAGTGTCAAGCATGACCGTAGAGATCTGTGTTGATGTGTATTCATTAGTACATTGAGGTACTGATGTAGGTGAGGAGGCCTGGGCTGCAGTCAGTGCTCTAATTCATCCTATAGGGTTGAGGCCAGAGCTCTATAGGAGGCCATTCAAGATCTTTCCATGCAGAACCATGTAAGCTATATGTTCAGGTACACAGGGGCATTGGCATGTTGGTTTTGCTGAAAACAGGGTTGGGTCTCCTAGATCAATTGAGGGAAAATGTAATGCTACTGCATTCAAAAACATCTGAAGAACTGCATATGACTGGAAAAGTCAATACATTTGTCCACATCGTGTGTGTGCTTATTTGAATTCAGGCAGTAAGATAGACATTGAAACATCCAAATTTTACTCAGGAACTTCATCTGAACAGTTTTTTCAGGAATCCTAATCATAGCGTAACTCACATTGAAACCAGGGTGTGAGGGTTTTTTTTTTTAATGGAACCATCTTGAAACAGGAAGTAGTAAAACTCATTCGATAAAAAACTTCCACTTTCACTTTTCAACCTACCGTGGAAGAACAAGCCGAGTATCTTCCCCATATAACAAGTATTTATTGCATCAATTTCTGTTGATGGGTTTGTATATAAAACAAAATCTCTGTCCAGGGAGTCACAACAAGCCAGACCTTCTGATTCATGTTCGAATTCCTGTCTGTATGACAATTCCATGAGACAAACCAACTCCAGGTGGCAGGCATCCTCCACGAGATATCTCCATCCAACAGATATGCATGAAAGATCGTGTGGTAATGGTTTCATAAATCCTGTCAGCCAGCATAAAGCTCATTCTTTTACATATTAGTTTTGCGAGCATTGTCATGTGGTTGAATCATTGATTTAAGAAGGACGGTATGATACGAGATACCCAGAAACTGCAGCCGTACAAAGTGAACTAAAGCAACGCTGACTGGTCAGAAAGAATTGATTCATTTTCAATTGCAGCAAATCCGACAGAAATTCCAGCTAAATGTTTTACCCAAGAACAAACTTTTATTAACAAGTCGATAGAAAAAGTTCATGTAGCTGCTAAAAAGCAACGACTAAGTCACAGATGTAATCAGATAAAGAGGACAACCTTTCGTTCACTAATAAATGAAATCTTGGATAATTTACAGGAAGTAAATCCACTAGGGAAAATAACCAACTTCCTACTGGTAAAAGTAACTCCATTGCTAATTTCCCACAATTATGTCCCAGGTGTGTATTGTCCCATCAAAAACACGATTTTAGGATTAGACAAATGGCACCAAAAGGACTCATTTCCTCACCTGGGATCCTCAGGTTAAGATCACAAGCACTTCCAACTGTGGCAACCGAAGCGGCTCGTTGGCGGTGGCTGATACTCTCACGGATTCGTCCTTCTCCTGTTACTTTCACACTGAATGGACTCCCTGTGGACAGACAGGAGAAAACTGAGAATGCCAAAGAGAGCCAGTCGTACCCTTCACAAAGCTCTGCAGTGTTGCACTTCAGCGGAAGACAATATCTGTGTACAGCCGTACAGTAAAAGCTGGGCTTCGGTTATTAACTGCAGGTTAGTACAAAAAGTCACTGCATTGTTTGTGTAAAAGCTGAACAATTTAATACCAAAGCTTCAATCCTGTCGGGATCGGAACCAAGGATCAGAGTCCATGAACTGCAATCCTGAGAGATCAGTGTTGGATCGAGTCAGTCCGCATAATTTAGAATTGAGAGTACATTTTAAGTGGATTTACTTAGAGATAATAAATCTTTTAATTCATTATTTCTTTTTTTATTTTGGCTGATATTAAAATCGATGCCCACTTCAAAATCTGACAGCAGAAGCAGTTTCCTTACATATCTTTATAGACCCTGGCCTACAGTACGCCACTCTTTCATCTGCAAAATGAGACTGAAGCAGCATTTATAA
Source organism: Silurus meridionalis (assembly GCF_014805685.1). NCBI lineage: Eukaryota > Metazoa > Chordata > Actinopteri > Siluriformes > Siluridae > Silurus > Silurus meridionalis. The sequence continues at coordinate 3,091,542 of NC_060902.1, forward strand.
CCTTTGATTCCTTTTCCCTGTAATCTGAGTAGAGCTCTTTTAATAGTGACCTTCACAGCAACCGCACACCTGTAGGAACTGAGACATTAGACAGTCCAATGGGAACTGAAGAACTCCTGAGGCTACTCATTCGCATGAGTTAGTTATGCTACACCAATTCATATATTTTAATCCTTTTCCACACATACACGAATGGAAAGGAATAGTTACCTGTGGTTTCGTGGCTGGTGTCCGTGTAGTGACGTAAATGCAATTTGTTACTGTACTTAAGTAGCTTTTTCGCGTATCTGTACTTTAATGAAGTATTTCCATTTGCAGAGACTTCACTACATTTCCAAGTCAAAAAATCTCAACTACATTTTGCGAAATCAGCCGTTTCTTTAATTATTAGTGGTAAAGCCAGTAGCAAACCACCAATCAGGGTCGAGCATACGCTCTCTTTTGAACTTGTTTTGATTGGCGCTTCGTAGTATCTACTTATCACGACCATACAGTTCAGCATCAGTTCAACAGCAAGCAGAACATTTTGAGAGGAATAAATGATGGAAGAAACTCCTTGCCGTACTTGCTGTAACACACTTGGCCTTTTTGAATGTAGTTGAAAAAAAGGTTTTGGGCTCATGATAAATGTTAATAGATATCAATCAGTGTTTGACTAATTAATTAATAAATTAATAAATTAGCTAATTAATTTGCCAACTGACATTAATTGGTTAATTGATTGGTTGATTAATTAATACATTTGTTAAGATTAACATTCGAGTCTTACGTGAAAATTTTAAGGGAGCACTTTCACTGGATTGTTACTGGATAATTTTACTGAGTGATCTGTATTTTAACTCAAGTACATGGTTCAGGTAGTTTATCCACCACTGGTAGGGTGTCAGAGCGCAGATTAAGTAAAAATTTAGCATAAAATTATGTAATGCATTTAACTTACCAGGAACGTGCTCTTCTGCAAACCTAATGGACACTACATAGGTACCGGGCTCTGTAGGACAGTAGGCAACACCACAGGTCCCATCGTCCATGTCCTCTGTCTGAATGTCCACCTTGCTTGGGCCTTCAATGGACAGAGCCAGTCCTCCATAACCTTGGTGCACAGAAGACTGAGATTAGTCATTATTATTTACAATTGGCATCTTCTCGAACATGCGTAAACTAACTACAACCAGGAATTTTTGACTTTACAAAGAATTCCAATATAATGCCATACCAATTACGTCTATTTACAAATTCCCTCTTGAGCCACTTTTAACTGTCTATTTGAATCCTATTTTGCCCAATTAACCAGATTAGGGAACATAAATACACCAGTAAATTAGGCAAATAAAAAAAAAGGCAGACATTCTGGCAAAAAATTGACTTGTTCAGTCAGCGCTTACACAGTCCACCCAAGAGATGATGCAATTTAGACTAAATAGGCCATAATTACATGGCACTATTTCAAGAATTTGATGGGGAAATGCCTGCTGTAAATCATTCCCGTCAGGATTATTCAATTAACTAACATCTACATCTGGCCTACTGCTCTATAACAGGCATCCAAAACATCATCGTTCATCAGCTTCCTCAAACATAACGCAACACAGGCTGTTCTTTTCTAGGTCAATACGTCTTATCGTTAAAGAAAGGGATGGCAGCTCCTGAATATCAGTCACTTTGTATTCGTGAGTACATGATATACTGAATGTGTTCTGTAAACCCAAAAAAATTGGTATTAAGAGTTTTCTTTTAGGTTTTAAATAACACTTTGACCAGGACTCAAAACTCACCAGCATCTCTCGTGTCCACTATAAAGTCAGCCATCTGGAATGTGTGACCTTCCACCAGGCCCGGCCCGAACACCTTCACCCTGCTGGCGTCTCCAATCTCAGACTGCACCACCATGATGGAGATGGGACTGTTGGCAACATGGCGTCCGTTCTTCTTAATGCTGACCAAGTGCTCGCCGACTTCTCTGGGAATGAAAGAAATACCTGGGGGATGTAGAGAAAAGAGGGAAAAATGGCATCAATTGTACAAAAAAAGGATAAAGAAACAATAATGGGATCCTATGGGATCTAACTTAGTTTGTGTGTTATGAGTTTCACTGGCAGGAGCAAGGCGATCAAAAAAAAATAAAAGTAATTTTAAAGCTTTAGTCAGCATATTTGGTGGACTAAAGCTGGCTGTTGCAATACAAGTTAAATGTATTACACTGCAGGGAGGTACTGCATTTTTTTTCTATCTTGCAGAACTTTAATGCAGATATAAGTGAAAAGGAGAACGTAGGAAAGTATACTATAAATCTTTATTTACATTAATGCCATTTGGCAGACGCCATTATCCAGAGCGAAGTTGAAGGTTAAGAGCCTTGCTCAAGGGCCCAGCAGTGGCAAATTGGTGGTATTTGGATTTGAAGTCCATTGTCCACTGAGCTACCATCTCCCCCCTAATCTAGCTCTTTTCTGACCCAAGCTATACAATCAATAAAAAGTTCTACAATTCTAGAAAAAAATAACTTTTTATTATGAGATCCTCATACCAATGTGGTTGTTCGGCTGCCTCTTGAGGAGACAGGGTTCATCACGACCTGAGGGAGCTTTGATGCTAGCTGTGAGCTGACTGAGGTCCGTTTCTGTGATATCCAGTGCAAAGTCAGCTGCTGAGCCCAGCTTTACCTGAGACCTCCTTTTGTTGTCTTCTGCAAAAAAGAACAAAAATCCAATACCTCAGAAAGGACCAAGCCATACGTTTAATTATAAAACGCAAATATAAATTACAGCACAGTGAAATTCTTTTTATCATATTCCCAAACTTCTTAGGATGTCAGGGTTCTAAGCGCAAGGTCACAGATAGGATTAAGGGCCTTGTCCTGATTAAGGGTCATTCACTGTGTTATTGTTCTATAGTACCATGTTGTAGTGTTTACACAAATGCACATTATGTAGTCGTACGTGTACATCTGTTTATGTCTTAGTTCCATGGCGTCTTGTGTATTTTTGTTATTTCATGTAGCACCTTGTTCCTGGTGAAACATTGTTTGGTTACACCGTGGACTGAAAAAACTGTATATTTTATATTATAAATTATATATAATATACAGTTGGTACAGTACATGCTGTAACCAAACAACTATATACACTGCTCAGGCATAACATTATGACATCATAATATAATGAGCGGTGAAGTGAAAAACACTGATTATCTCGTCATCATGGCACCGGTTAGTGAGTGGGATTTATTAGGCAGCAAATAAACATTTTGTCCTCAAAGTTGATGTGTATGAAGCAGGAAAAATGGGCGAGCGTAAGGATTAGAGTGAGTTTAACAAATTGTGACTGGTAGAAGACTGGGTCAGAGCATCTTTAAAACTGCAGCTCTTGTGGGATGTTCCTTGCCTGCAGTGGTATCTATCAAAAGTGCTCCAAGGAAGGAACAGTGGTAAAACGGTGACAGGGTCATGGGTGGCTGAGGTTCAATGATGCAGGTGTGGAGCGACAAACGAGCTCCTGTAGCTCAAATTGCTGAAGAAGTTAATGCTGTTTATGCTCAACAGGTCAGGACTGTTTTGGCAGTAAGAGGGGGACCAACACAATATTAGGGAGGCGGTCATAAAGTTATGCCTGGTTGGTGTATTATATTCTATAAAACAATAAATACCAATTTGATGATAAACAATTGACCTGAATGGTGGCATCTTGGAGGTACTGGGGATTTAAACCCCTGAACCTCTGAACAGTAATCGAGTGTCTTAACCTCGAGTCACTATTGCGCCCATTAAATACCTTAATAATCAAAATGAATGCTGTACAGTACTATACATGCAGCTCAAGTCCTTACCTGTGATCCTGGCAGTAAAGGGGCTGCCAGCTATGTGCTTGTCATTATAACGCACCAGAATGTTGTAATCTCCAGGTAGTGTAGGAATATACGTGACCGTACAAGTGCCATCCTTGTTGTCAATGCAACTGATCTCTGCCTTTGACGGGCCTTCGACAGCCAGGTCAAGTCCACCTACACAAAAAAATATACAAAATCGCTATCAGTCAAAAAACTAAAACATGTTACCAAGATTCAGACGTATTATAAAGTGTCTTATGTGATATATTTTGTAAAAAGGCTGTGAAAAGCCTTTATAATTATATACATATGCCCACCTTCTGCAGCATCCTCAGTGTAGATGGTAAAAGTAGCTGGTTTGTTAGCAACACCATACACGAGGCCTGGGCCGTTCGCGGTCACATTGGGACTGTTAGCGTTGTTGACATAGAACTGTAGAGGACTCTCTGTGGAGAAAACCCACACATGTTCAGTTCATTCGGCAGTGATTTAGGACATGCCAAAAAATATGCTAATAACTGCGAAGTTTCATGTCACTATTAAACTTTTCTATTCCAAGGTAAAATCATATGTCCACAAAGTGTTTAAAAGTGCAAGCGACTGCATTGAGAGGTGACGCAATACTCTCCTGGCTACTGTTGGATTTCAGAACAGATTCTTGCGAAAGGACTTGGCTCAATGCCATTTTTTCTCTCTCGGTCATTGCAAAAGAAAGACAAAAAAAAAAATAAGTACAGAGCGAACAATAGACAATGAACATTTTATCAAGGTGGAGTGTTAATGCTGAAGCGGATATCCACATGTGTAATTAGACTTGAGTCATCGTTTATCCTGGGGCAATTGAAGGAACAGTGAATCACGCATGATTCATGCCATATATGGTAATATGGCTAGGGGGAAGGCTTGTCTAAATGACTCTATTGTTCAACCTGAATCGATGCACTACACTAGCATAATTCATGACACTTAATACCTGCTGTGGCAGCTGACAAATGTGGATTAGTGACTGGATCATGTCATGGCTGCCTTTTGTGCGAGCCCTGACACGATCCTCGCTTGAGTCTATGGTTCCCATACTACACAGAGGCTGCATTCCCTGAGCATGAAGTCATACAAGAGATCTTGCACAACGTCAAAGTAAATCATTATAAACGATTAGTCTTCCCTATCCTCACTACTTCTCTAGGAAAACAGCATGAAAGGTGAAGCTTTTCAACTCCCTTCAACCTCAACCTCAACGTTGACGCATGTTGCGAGCCTGCACACAGGAAGGATGGAGGGAAGAAAGCTGAGAGGGAATTAATTATGGAGGAGGACACTGATACTCAGCTGGTAAGAGCTGCATGTTCTTTTTGCACACTGCTGATTTTTAATGTACTTCAGTCAGCATTTTTTTCAAGCCCCAAGACACACCCATGCCCTTTTACCTGGTATGTGCAAGCCATTGTATTTAATGTGCATCTCGTGGAGTCCCGCCTCTGTTGGAGCATATTTTACAGTGACTGTGCCGTCCTTGTTGTCGATGATCTCGGGCTGAGCTGTTTTGCCTGATGGCATGTGAACTTCGCCTGGAGATGAAAAGCACAGTTAAATGATGTCATTATCAAAAATTATTATAATAAAAAATTGGTCTTTATTCGATTGAACACTAAGAATTGAACATTGAGTATTTCACAATCAATTCACAAACCTGGACGACTTGCAGATGCACAATGTATGTCAAAAGTTCAGAAACATTGAGTCTTTGATGGTTTTCGAGACAAGTGCATGTTCCTTTTGTTAATATGCAACAAACTAGGTCATTTAACAGTATGCAGTAATTTATAAATGCACAAATCTTATTATTTACACACAGTTCATCTCTCCAAACATTCAGCTGAAATACTCTGCCATGCCTCTTGTTCTAATTCGTCATTAGTTGAAGATTTCTTTCTGACCTTTTAAACCAGGTCATCCCAGAGAGGATTTAAGTGCAATGACTGGGCAGGCTATTCTATGACCGATAACTCCACCCCTCTATTTGCATTTGCTGCATATTTGCTCTCTAACAGAGCTTGGACGTAAGCTTCGGGTCATTTTCTTGTTGTATAGTGCAGTTGGTTTCGATTAGCGCCAGTCCAGAGAGAGATTGGCATTGTGTTTAAGTTTCGAATGGCGGCCATGTTGGTCTCTAACCTTCCCTGCTCCAGAACAACCCCAAACCCCTCCACGTTCGACTGTGATAGTGAGGCAGTTTGCTAACATCTTCTCCTCTTCTACATCATACAGAAGTTCATCTGAACGATGTCAAATTTGAACATATTTTCAACATTCTTTTATTCATTCACTGTCCAATTCTTTTGCCTAGTGTTTTGCATACAAATGCATATTGCATATGCATTTCATTGGCTCTGTAAATGTACCTTGCACAGTGACAATGAGGTTGAATCTAAAAAAACAAATCTAATAAACAGGAACATGCACGTGTCTCAAGAACAAGCCACTGTATGAACAGTAAAGAGGAATATCTATCTTTTACATAAACATTATAAGGCTATAACTTCTTATATTTGTGCTCTTTATTCTATGAATACAAGCATAAATAATTTAATAATGACCATTATATGAACTTAGCGCTCACCTGTGATTTCACCCTTGCTAAGAGTGAAGGGGATCACCATGTCGAATGGCCGGAAGCCAGCGCCGTTCATACTGCTCACAGGAACGTAAGCACCATCCGTGACCTGTGCGTGAGAAGAAACACAAATTATAAAGAGGACATTTAGGATTTCCTAGAAGGGCTCCAGATCAACAAGGGTGTTTTATAAAAATATCCATTCTCTGAAACTCTGTTTGAAAAGTGAAAAGAAGTGCAGGAAGAGCGGAGACGTATCGGTTCAGTGATTCAGCCATGGCAGAAACATGCATCAGACACCTAAATGATGAATCAAACTCCTGCAACACCTGCAAGAGTTATGACAAAGATTCTGAAAAAAGAGTTAGAAGGAAGCAGGAGATTGAACTCTTGTTTAAAAAAAAAAAAAAAAAATTTTTATATTTATATATATATATATTTATATATATATATATATATATATATATATATATATATATATATATATATATATATATATATATTTATATATATATATATATATATATATATATATATATATATATATTTATATATATATATATATATAAAATAGAATTTTCAATCCTCATGTACAGTGTGTATTTTATGCGGTGGTATCAAAAAAGTTTTCTAGAGCTGCCCTGTTTATAAGAAATTACTTTATTTATCCATGCTAACACACTACCTCCTTCAAAATACTCCCCTTGCACAGTAAAACAGCTCCCAGCATTCCTGCCTCTTCTGAAATGTGTCCTGGAAGTTTTTCTTTTAAAGTGTGTCAATCACCTTCTGCCATTCACGCTGGATCTCTGCAATGGTGTCAAAACGGCGACCTTTGAGTCGGATCTTCATCTTCAGGAAGAAAGCAAACTCTGCAGGAGCCAAATATGGATTTTTTCCCCTGATGATCATCATGCACAAGTAGCCGAACGGTCTCGACATTTTCGAGCTTGTTGAAGGTCTTTCTGATCTCTCTTCTTCTTCCTTTCTTGAAGCGCGCCCGCGATTCGAAAAACACCTCAAGTGAATCGCTGCAGCATCGCCGTGTGTCGAACGTATGTCATGTCAAACGTCTCTGTGGTAGATTTATCCGGTTTCACTCGGTATTTCACGTTTGCTCTTTGTTTTAACTTGCTGGCCGTGATGAAATTGCAGACGTGATCAGAATAGCACCATTATTAGTCTCAAAACTTTTTGATACCACCTCATATTTAGATATTTTGTAATTAGTGTTGTTGTCTGGGCCACATTTTACTGAACCCCTGATTTCTCTCCAAACAAACCCGAAAGCCCTCTGATCATCTTTTCTCAGGCTCCAGTATGAAAGAAAAGTCATTTCTAAGGAAATTCAGCCACAAAAGAGAACAGTCTCGATTCAGGAATTTGAAGGGAGATGAGCTATGAAACAGCCATTTCCTGAAAAGAACGATATAAAAAAAGGTCTGAGTCGGACCTGCATAAAAATCATTTCCATTTCAAGGTAGAACAGGAGCAATGGGATGAAAACCCAAGATAAACATACAGCCAGGGAGAGAGAAAAAGAGAGAGAGATTAAAAAGTGTGTGTGTATCTAGCCAGCCTGGAGGTCAGCACACAGGCTGAAAAGAGGAAGCGGTAATGAAAGTAGTGCATTCAGGGATCCCATCGCCGGTGCAGGCTGTGTGAAGGAGGGATGAGAGATGGATAAGAGGGACGAGGGAGTGTGGGGTGTGTGTACCCAGGGCTGGAAGCCGGCGCCTGGAGCGACTTGATTCTGCTGGAGTGACTGCTGCTGCAGCAAAGGAGCCTCATCAGTAGCCTGGGAAATGAGAGAGCAGGTTACACAAACACTATGGACAGACAGGGGATTTTGGAATAAAAATACCATGCGTCGTGTGAAATGTGATATTTTGCATTTTTCGGCATGTAGATATCCAAATACTCCAGCTAACATTCCAGCAATTGTATTTTTACTACTAAAATCTAGCATGCATCAGAACAAGACTTTTCCCCTCCGATGCACCAAACAAGAGTAAGAAAACACACCCTATTAAACCACCTTCTGGTTTCAGAATTTTGATTTATAATAATTCACAGATTTATTCATTCAGTTTTCTAGCAGGTGTTTTTGTTTACTTACATTTGATCTAACTTAATCTGATAAAGCTGCAAACAGATGTTTTCGTGTAGATAAATGTGTTGTTATAGTATACGAGCCTTATTGCATTAAAACCATCAAACACCTACTCGGTTCATATTTTTAGTTTGATTGCGATTTCACAGCCCACAAACTTATTCGCATGTTCTATCTGTTAATCTGTTATTATTAGCTGATCCTCACCATGACTTTAAAAGGGCTGTGAGGGATGTTTTCTCCACCGAATCGCACGTAGATGACGTAGGTCCCAGGCTTGAGTGCAGTGTAGAAGATGTCGAAGGTGCCGTCCTCGTTCTCGATGACCTCCGCCTCCACCTCGGTTCCATCGGGTGTGACCACGACGCATGAGACCTTCCCTTTCCCTGCACCTTTCGTGTTCACCACAAAGCCCACCTCTTCTCCAATGCCGATGGTAGGCCCGATGCCAGGACCTGTGAAATAAGAATCGGACGTTTAGTCTGTATTGAGAAAATAATGAGTGTAAAATGGAAGGAATCTGGTCACGTGACTGATTTATACACTAAGAACCGGGTTTACGGTACATTGAAGGATGCATTAATAAGCAATATTCTTTTGCTGATGTTCAGACTCACCAGTGGCTGTGCACTTGCTAGCGTCTCCCGTAGTAGTTGCCCGCACTCTATACGGAGAAGTCGGAATCTCGTCGCCTCCATATTTGATGACGATGGTGTAGCGTCCCACTTTATCGGGCACATACGACACTTGGTATGTCCCGTCCTGGTTATCCTGAACGTTGATCTTTTTCGCTTTTCCCTCTTTGTCCTGCGGATTCAAATTTGCACATCACTACTGGCCTGTCTAGTCTCATACTGTCAGGAGAAGAGTAGCGATGACAAAAAGATCGGGAGAAATCTCACAACGAGCAGAAACTAATCTTCGAGCCAAGGAGCACAGAGGTCTAGGGATGAACCGAGCTCAGCGCAAGTTCACAAACACGGACGGGAGTGCAGCTTTGGCTCGCTTACAACCTATATAATCATGCAAGTAGTGCTTCATCACTTTCCAGACAGTAAAATAGAGGGGTGAGAGGCCCTGGTGGAAATTACTCAAAACACAACTGCTTAAGGGACTGCGCATTTGGCTTTAATAAGACATCCATTTCTCTTACTACTGGCCTATTACACTAATCCCTGGATGTGCTTTTCTGGACCTCGAGGAGACACGGAAATAAGTGGGAACGTGTTTGAGCTATCTAATGATAAAAAGAGTGATGTGGTCATTTCTCAAGGCCAGACGAAATTAAACAGTAATGGCTGAGAGAAATACAGAATACTGCAAATATACAACATGTGGTAGTCTAACACTGATTAGTGTTTGAGTACTAAATCTACCGTAAATTAGTTTAGTCTATTTGTAGCTTTTCACTTCAATTATCTCGAACAAGTCAGACCTTCTGGCGTTCTCTATACAGTCTGGTACTGTTTGTGCGGTATATTTACCATGGCCATGACCCGTCAAACTTAAATGGAAGTGACCATTTGACTGACATTTCTAACAGCCAACCATTGACTATAAGCTTTATATTACTGCACACTGATTAATAAGTAATGGGAAGTGGTGGCTAAGCGGTTAAGACATGGTCAGAAGACCAGCACTTTCCACTGTTGGGGCCTCTGAGCAAATGCCATAAATTTAAATGTAAATAAACATACATAGGTAGAGAAGAATTTGAGCAGCTGTGTGTCATCTGGGACATCTTGTTTTATTAGAATTTATTTCTTAAGAAAGAAAGAAAGAAAAGAGCGGGAGGAATGGGGTGAATGAAGTGAGGGAGCAAAGAAAGAAAGAAAGAAAGAAAGAAAGAAAGAAAGATGGTGAATATAGAAAAGGAGCAAAGAAAGAAAGAAAGAAAGAAAGAAAGAAAGAAAGAAAGAAAGAAAGAAAGAAAGAAAGAAAGAAAGAAAGAAAGAAAGAAAGAAAGAAAGAAAGAAAGAAAGAAAGAAAGAAAGAAAGAAAGAAAGAAAGAAAGAAAAGAGCGGGAGGAATGGGGTGAATGAAGTGAGGGAGCAAAGAAAGAAAGGAATAAAGAAAGAAGATGAGAGGGAAAATGAAAAGAGGGAACAAAGAATAATAGAAAAAAAGGAAAGAAAGACAGATGGATAAGTAATTGGGTAGGTTGATGGATGGATGGATGGATGGATATTTGAATTTCTAAGATATCTGATATTGTGAGAGTAAATATAAATAAATAATTATTACCACCTGATTGGACAGATTTGCGTATGTAAATTTGTGTATGCAAATGTAAAATATTTTTACAATTTTGTCATATCGCTATCATCGTAACATTGAAAAATTGTAAGTCGAACCATCGTAACTCAGCTGTATTTTGATATTTCTTTTTCAAAATCATAAAAATGGTGAATTTTTTAAATATGAAAAATGGATTCAAAGCTTGAGCCTATATATAACTTGCACTTTAATCCAAACTCTAATGGTAGTGTACCACTCTGTAGTTGACTCACAGTTATCTCGACTGATAGCTGACCCTCTCCTGCATCCTTGGCATCGATGGTAAACTCGACAGGGAGGCTGGCAGGCAGGCTTGTAGTCAGTCCCGGCCCGCTGGCACGAACTTTACTGGCGTCGTGTGTGGGCAGGACACGCAGTTTAAACGGGCTGAAAAAAGGACAGTGTGTAGAAGTCGTTACAGATCAAAAATTATTGCATACATATGGAAGAATGCTGGAGTGTCACGCTAACCTGCGTGGGATCTCTTCCTCTGCGTACTTGACCGCTACCGAGTAAGGACCTTCCACAGAGGGCGTGTATGCTACGGTGTGCGTTCCGTCTCCGTTATCCTTTACTTGAACCGGCTCAGCCACGCCTGAATGGAAGCAATGATTAAATAAATTACAGATGTCTAGTCAGGCTTTAAATCGTATGAGACATTTCGTTTTAGTTTTTTTCTCACCTTTAGGGCCTGTTACAGCTACAGACAATGGTGCTATTCCAGCCTTGCTGCAATCCACAGTGAAAGTCTGAGGGATCTTGGCACGAACAGCTGAACCCACTCCAGGCCCTGAAAGCTTTACTTTACTAGAGTCCACCATGTCCTTAACTGGCACTCTGAATGGACTTCCTGAATATAGAATAAAAATGACAAATATAAAAATGTAAACAATTAATAACTGATGCATGGCCCCGTGGTTAGATTAGACTTTAAACCAGGTAAATGCATCTATTTACCCTCGCAGAAAGTGAGAACGTCTTTAGAGCAGGAAAACTAAGGCGTTTGAAAACGCATATTTATCTCTCCATTTTTAGTCAATGAAAATTTAGCTTTTTGAAAACACTCTCCAAGTAATTTCCGGACTATTAAGCGCACCCAAATATTCAAATTTTACAAAGATTTATATTTTGAACATAAACACGCCGCACCTGTCTATAAGCCGCAGTCTACACTGAAACTAATGAACTTTACACAGGCTTTAATGAAAGACAGTGTCTGTTACATGGTTTGTATCTAAACAGTAGCCTACCAAGAAAGTCATTGTTCACTGTCTTCCTCCTTCCTTTCACAACAATTTCTCTCGAGAGTTTATCTTTTGGCATTGTTGTGCGTTTAAAAATCACCATCGGTGAAGCTTTTCTCCAGATGCTGTGCAGCTCAGAACACAGGTGAAGTGTATTTTTTCATGCCCGGTTGTTTTCAGCGTGACGAATAATTCGCATTTCCTGTAGACAGTCCGAGTGAGCGGCAGGTCAAACATCAGAGGAACATCATCCATATTTATGATGTGGTAAGGTACGATTCAGTGAGAGCGCATCTGATTTAATATTAAGAGTTTCATTGGTTCACCTGAACCCGTTCGGTAATTTCATTGGTCTAATGTTATGTCGCTCAGTTTTTTGGCTTGAAGTTTGTGAAACCGGGAAAAACCCAGAAAAAAATCCATAAATTAGCCGCTTCATTGTTTAAGCCGCGGAGTTCAAAGCGTGGGAAAAAAGTAGCGGCTTATAGTCCGGAAAACACGGTAAATAAACATCAGGCAAAACTGACGCAGGTCGAAGCATCTTACGGTTTACTTATGCACAGTACAGAGATGTGAGCGTTTTTTCAAATGTTTTAGTGTGTATGGCCGACTTTTGAGGAACGATCGAAAACGATGGTGTGGATGCGGAGCGTTTTTATATAAAACGCCGTTTTCAAATGTACAAAGGTATTAGGACAACTGACTTTTCCAGCCACTCGTGGTTCCCCCCCCACACTCTTACCCCAAATTTGGAGGCATACAATTGTAAATGATGCCTGAATAATATAGAATATTTAAAGGAACACTGCACTGTTGATGTTAACACCATATAAGGCTTTTTGTGAGGCTTACAAAATACAACACAATATGTACCTGGAATGTGCTGTCCTCCATATGTAATGTTCACATCATAAGGTCCAGGAATGTAAGGAGTGTACTCGACATCACAGCTGCCATCCTTGTTGTCTTTGCAGGACATCTTGGATTCAGATGGGCCCTCAACCGTGATGCCCAGGCCACCGATACCAGCTCCCCTGTGTAATCAGGCACAATATAAGACCTTAAATGCTCTTTAATTGAAGCATTTCTTGTTCACTTTTGTAGGCATTTATACGCAAGTCCTAAGAGGATATGCATTATTTTGTATTTTTTTTCTGGTTTTCTCGTGAAAAGACAAAAGTTGGTTTTCTCGTTGTCACGACTAAATATTCTCGTTATTTAGATAAAAACACTGTTTCCTCATGATCAGCACTTAATTTTTTTTGTGTATTCACCATTAGAGCATGTTCTTGAGGCAACATCACCGCGGCATCGTCGAAGATCGCATTAACTTTTACAGTGATCAGAGACATAATCAAAGTGAAATAGCTCTGTGTCTGTCAGTGATTGACAACATACACATAAGACACACAGCTATTTCAGTTTGTGTGAGTCCCTGAGTGCGAATGCGATCATCCGTGATGCTGCTGCCTTTCGAACATGCTCTAATGCCAAATAAACAGAAAAATTAAGTACCGAGGAAACAATGTTTGTTATGTCAAGATCAGGAGAAGAAAACTTTTGTTGTGGTGAAGAAAAAAAAAGTTGTGATCACAAGAAAAAATATTTAAACGCATTGTCTTCCAGACATTAATTAGTATTTCTTTAATGTGAATTAACAATACAAACTGCTGCTTTAAGTTTAAACATAACAGTAAAATAAATAAAAGGGGCGTTACCTTGTGATTATCGAGAACTTATTCGGTTTGTTGGTTAGCGCTTCTTCCAATCCAGGGCCTTCAGCTACAACTCGAGTGGGATCACAACCCTCACTAACTTCTACCTGGAACGGGCTCTTAGGCAGAGGAGTCTCATCATAGAGCACCTCGATAGCATGAACACCTACAAGCAACATTGCGTATAAAATTACCCACCAACAGCCAAGCATCATCTTCAACTGCTGTAAAAAAATATATCATACAGCAATAATTAAAGAGTACAATATACTTGTTTTGGGCCGTACCATTCTCAAATGGAGTATACTCGACTTTATAAGTGCCATCGCCCTGGTCATCGATGGTGCAGTCTGTAGGAGCACCAGATGGGTTCTTAATCTCAGCTTTTATGTGCTGTCCTCCTACTTTGTTCAAAGCCCGAGCATCGACAGTGAAGTCAGTGGTGGCCTCTCTAAAGACACCTGCAGGGTGACAAAGGAAGCCAAATGATGTACATAAAAACGAGTTAGACAACATGAATGAGCTCATACCACAAAGGATAACCATCTATCAAAATAAAACAATTCATCTCCTTAAAAGTGTCATCATAAATCCAATGCTTTAAAGGATAACAGTCAGAGATTTAAGCTCAACATGATGTCATTGGAAATATGAGACAAGGAGATGGTTTGCCATGTCTTGATAATAAAAGAGCAGGTTAGAGAAGAAGAGTGAGTCTAAAATGAATCAGAAAGCCAAAAAAAACAGATCTCATAATGCGGTGTATGAAAAAAAAATCTGAAAAAAAAAAAAAAAAAGAAAAAACATACCTTCACCAACCACTCCTGGCCCAAACACCTTCACCTTGCTGGTGTCGACTGCTGGATCCACCACCACTTTGGCAGGGAACTGTGGGACGGCCTTCCCTCCATACTTAAGCAACAGTGTGTACATGCCCGATGTCAGTGGCATGTAAGTCACAGTGTAAGTTCCATCCTTATTGTCCAGCACTTCTGTCTTCGCCTTGGAGCCCACATCAGGCACAGCCTCCAACGTCAACTTTCCAGGCCCGGCTTTGGCACAGTCCACGTTGAGCACGCTGATCTCGCCCACTTTACCACGTTTCAGCCCTGAACCTGAGGCCACCACCTTTGAGGGGTCAAAGGGGTACTGGATGTCAGCGTGGAAAGGAGATCCGGGTATGTGTGTGTTTTCAAACAAGATGTTAACAAGGTATTCGCCAGGCTCAGTGGGAAGGTAGGATACGGAGCATGTGCAGTCACCGTTATCCGAACACTCGATTTTGGCTTCGGTGGGACCCTCTACAGTCAGACCAAGGCCACCTGTTCCTGCGCCATTGGTGTCGATTGTGAATTCCGCAGGACTCCCAACCAATCCTCCTTTCAACCCTGGACCATAAGCTTTGACCTGTGAAAGAACAGCCATTCATCAACTCCCAGCTATTACAGTATATACATGGATCAGGCATATAATTATGGCATTATAGCATTTTGACTTCTGATTATCTCTTCATTTCAGCAATTGTTAGTGGATTGGATATATTAAGCAGCAAATAAACATTTTGTCTTTTTGGCTTCTAAATTGATGTGTTAGAAGCAGGAAAAGTGGGCAAGAGTAAGGATTCGAGCAAGTTTAACAAAGGCCAAATTGAGACGGCTAGACGACTGGGGCAGAGCATCTCCAAAACTGCAGCTCTTTTTGGAGTGTTCCCGGTCTACAGTGGTCAGAATCTATTAAAAGTGGTCCAATGACGGAACTGTGGTGAACTGGTGACAGGGTTAGTAGTGTAGTGTGTAGTACTGAGGTACATAAATAACTGTAAATACTAAAATAGTATTAAAAAAATCATAAATTATGCACCAGTGATTACCAGAGACCAAATTATTAATATTAACCATATAACACTTCAGAACTGGACATATTTCAGATTTTTCTGTTTATGTTTTAGCAATTCACCTTGCTGGGATCAGGTGGCAGTGTAGCATCCACAGTAAAAGGGCTCCCTGGCACTGGGTTGCCATCATAGAAGACCTCTACAGCATAGGCACCCTCCTCTTTTGGGATGTATCGGACAAGGCTGGCTCCTTTACCAAGCTGTGGCTCCATTACACAAGGCACAGATTTGCCTGTTGGGCTGGTAATCCGAGCTTCCAGTTTGCCCTGACCACCGGCATTCTGAGTGCCTACTGCAAATTCCTGATCCTGACCGACCTCGACTCCTGAAACAAGCAGAATTTATACTTTCTATTCAAGGACTTTCTATTTAAGAAAACTTCAGAAACTTGTGTAAAGGATTGAATATTTTTCCCCCTTAAATGTCCAATGCAACAAAACAAAGTGAATGTCCCAATGAGAAAACTCACTGCTTTCCAGGCCGTCCACTTCGATTTTGCTGAGGTCAAGTGGTGCTCCCACTCCCACAGCAAATGGACTTTTAGAGATGGGGTCACCTCCAAAAGTCACAATGATCACCATTTCTCCCTTTTAGAACCATAAAAAAACAGGATATGATCAAAAATATTTTTTATAGAGTACACGTCTATTGATTTACATGTACTTCCATACTTCCACAGTACATTACTAATCTCTAATATACTCTGACTGTTATATATCCTGTCCTAATTAACACTTGTATTGTCTGTTTTGTCTTATATAGCCCAAGCTAAACGTATAGTGTTATTTATGTCTGTACTTCACAACTTCATCAACAGCTGGAACCAAATTTCCAAAATCACACTTGTTCAATAAACCTGATTCTGATGTAGGGGATAATCCATGACTAATAGTACACATTACATCATTTTTATTCACAAAGAACCACCTGACACAAATCAGAGCGCATTAAAAACTCGATATATGGGTTATTAGATCTAGTATACTGCCTTCTCAAAATCATACACATAGAAAGTACAGAAGTAGTGCAAAAAAAAAAAAAATAATTTATAATAAGTAGGTATGAGAGAGAAACATGCGACTGTAACTATAGAGTATGTTGCAATTGGTACAAGGTAGTACATTAATTTAGATTAAAAGGGTTAGATCTACCTGTGCTATCATTTTTTCAAATGCAGCCATTCAGAATATGTGAAAACTTATATTTACTAATGAGGAAAAAGATAATACCTGCTGGACTGGTGTGTACTTGACAGTGTAGGAATAATCGAAGTTGTTGATGATCTCAAAATCTCGCACAGCTTGTCCTCTGTTTGGACCGGAGAACTGGACATCCACCGGTGCTTTCCCTGCTCCTTTGGTGAAGACGGTGAAATGAGTGGGCCTGGCACTCTCCACACCTGTGGAAAAAATAGAAAACTCTTAAAGAAATTAGCTCTGGAACGCTAAAATGACATGCTGAGTGGACACAGAACTCAAACCTGCTCGAGCGATTCCAGGACCCTCGGCCTTAACTTTGGACGCATCGTGCGATGGATCCACTTTGACACGGAATGGACTGGCAGGAATTTCCTGTGATGTACAAATAATATACATGATATGGACATTTGAATGGGGACACCTGACATTTCCAGCCATATGTGGTCCACAAAGTTTGAGGCACACAATTGTATACAAGGTCTTTGTATGAGGTAGAATTACATTTTCCCTTCACTTCAACTAGGAAAACCAAAACTGTTCTAGCATGACAATGCACCTGTGAACAGAACCAGCTCCATTGAAATATGGTGTACAGTGTATGGGATGAAGGATCTTGAGTGGCTTGCTAGAAAGCTCTGACCTCAACCCTATTGAACACCTTTGGGATGAACTACACCTCAGGCCTCCTCACATCACCTACATCAGTAACTGACTTGAATAATGCCCTTGTGGCTAAAGAAGGACAAACTTCTATAAGCACATGCTAAAATCTAGTGGAACATCTTCCCAGAAGAGTGGAGGTTATCAGAACAGCCAACAGGAACAAATGTGGAATGAGTTTAAAAAGCACATACAAATCCTACGGTGAGGTGATTTCACTTACTTGATCTGTAAAAAGGACTTTAATGGTGAGACGTCCGGGCCCTGGTGGGATGTACTTGACGGTAATGGTGTCATTGGCATTGGGAATGATATCGAATTCGACGTCTTCTTCTTTATCGCTGATCACATTCGCGTCACACTTAATACCCACGCTGACGTCACCTAAAGTGGAAATAAAAGTATTTAATATATAAATGCTTTAACTTAAGCATAAAATGTGTGCATGTCTTAATTACCTTCTCCAGCTTCTGTGCAATCTACAGTGAAGTGTGTGGGCTCGTGAGCTTTCAGGCCAGTTCTCTCCACTCCCGGACCGAACACTTTCACCTTGTGAGGGTGACTGCCCTTTCCAACTTGAACCTAAGGCACAGTCATGTTGAAGTTACATTTAAAACAAAGCTAGAACGTATACAACATGTGCAACGTACAGAAAATAATTGACATTAAAAGGAGCAATAAGCGGCATTTTTCCACTTCTCCTGATCACAGTTCTGTATAGGAAACAGGATATGAACTTCAGCTGCAGAAAACAAAAGCATTTCCACTGACGCAATACAGCAGCATTGTATTGTGGAACGTTTCCAAGCGTGTGTCAAAGGCGCTATGGAACGTCGACATGTTGATCTTCCATTAATTTAATT
This sequence comes from Silurus meridionalis, assembly GCF_014805685.1. Taxonomy (NCBI): domain Eukaryota; kingdom Metazoa; phylum Chordata; class Actinopteri; order Siluriformes; family Siluridae; genus Silurus; species Silurus meridionalis. The sequence continues at coordinate 3,109,946 of NC_060902.1, forward strand.
CTTGTGACCTACTGCTCTTTTTTAAACACAGTTTACAGCAGATCCTACAGGATCACAACACACGAAAAAATATTTCCATTTGACACATGAAGGAAACAATAAGATGCAAAAAACTGAGATGTGCCTTGCATTGAAATTTATTTTAAATATACAAATATTTAGTTCACAATTTAATAAATCAGTCAAGAATTTATTTCTGTGGGGAAAAGAAAAAAATCAATACTAATTCCAAAAGTGCTTCCTCTTTAGGATTGTACATAAAAGAAATCTCAGGTTATTAATACTGATGATCAGATACTCAATTTTCAGTCAGATCGATAAACATGACATCGGAAAATGTCATGTATTTGCATTGCAGCGTTACATCGAGTCTTTATGCAGTGGTAAACATTTCTTTGACGTTCAATCACAAGCAAATCAAAGAATGACAATAAATCACATAAATTACAATCCTATCTAAAATAATCAGAGTAAATAAAATAAAAAATCTAAAAAGTTTGAAATTATTAGAAACAAAAAGCAACAACTAAACTACACAAATGCTGATTTGGTTGTTCAGACAAAACTACAGTTAGGATTCGAATCATAAAACGGAGATTAGTTATAAAAACAATTTAATAAAATAAACATTTATATATAAATATATAAATCAATTCAGTTGTGTTCATTAATACAGCTGTTAGCAAAAGTGAATTTTTTTTTACTTCATGTAGCAGCTTCAAATAAAAATTAAATGATAGAAACAGAGCGAGACTCTTCAACATAGGTAGTAATAATTATGATGGGTTGGTGTTTCGGGATGTAAGGTTCCGCCGGCCCGTCAAAATCGATCAGGTCAAACACCTCAGGGTTAGCCTTCACCTCAGGAACCTTAGACTCCGTTAGGTTAGTGATCTCAGCGGAGAGGTTAGTGGCCGGGGTGTTAGTGGGAGAGGGAACTGTGGAGCTCTGGGGCTCCGGAGGGCTTACCCTGAAAGGGCTGTTGGAAACGTTGATCCCTCCCCAAGTGACCGCCACTGTGTGTTTGATAGCGGAGGTTGGAGTGTAGGAGCAGGAGTACACACCGTCTCCTTTACTTTTCACCTTCACGTCGATGGGCTTACCGTCCGCGTCCTGGAATGTTTAAGAAGCGAGACATGGGTCAAGATGACAATTAAAAGCTTTAGGACACTAGCAAACCCTATGTCTGTGTACACATCGATCAGACATAAGATTATGAAATTATAACATTATGACCAGTAAAGTGAAGTGAAATCTCTTCATCATGGCATTTGTTAGTGAGTGGGATTTATTAGGCAGCAGGTAAATATTTTGTCCTCAAAGTTGACGTGTTAGAAGCAGGAAAAATGGGCAAGTGACGGCTAGACGACTGGGTTAGAGCATCTCCAAAACTGCAGCTCTTGTAGGATGTTCCCAGGGTCTATCATAAGTGGTTCAAAGAAGGAACAGTGGTGAACCAGTGACAGGGTCATGGATGGCCGAGGCTCATTGATTGCACGTGGGGAAGCGGAGATTAACTATTGTAGGTCAATTTGCAGAAGAAAGAAATGCTGTTGATGTTTGACAGGTCAGGACTGTTTTTGCAGCAAAAGAGGACCTTCACAATATTAAGCAGGTGGTCATATTGTTATGCCTGATCAGTGTAAATAAGGTTGTTTTGGGAATTTGAACATTTTTCTATAAGATTCTTCCAAATTATTTTGCTCACCTGGGCGAGGATCTTTAGGGGACCATTTCCAGCGTCTTTGGCCTCGACCGTGAACTCTGCAGGCTTGTTGATGATGCAGCCGGTCTTCTCCAGGCCTGGACCATAAGCTTTAACCTGAATCAGTTACGGATAATAATGCATAAGACCATTAAAAAGTTTGGATATGACATGACTGAACAACTCAAAAAAATATGGATCTTTCTCATTAACAAAGAGAGTTTGTACCTGGTCAGGATTGCTTTCTTTATTGTCAGGAATGATGTAAGCCATGAACGGACTCTCTTCGATGTCCTCATCGTCACACATAATGTGGACGGCATACTCGCCGGGCTCGGTAGGCCAATACCTGACGTCACAGGATCCGTCATTCTGATCCTCACACTCGATCCGGGCTTGAGAAGGACCCTCAATGGCAAAGCCTGCATGAAAAGCAAAAAGCTCTAATACATGGAAAGCCCGAAGTTCAACACTTTAAAAGCAAGTGATGTCATTTATTCTGAAATCGCTTTTGTTCCCAATGTGCCATAAAACTCACCCAGCACTCCTACATCTGTGCCAACAGACTCGACCACAAAGTCAGCCGACTTCCCCACAATGCCTTCTTCCAGACCCGGGCCCCAAGCTCGGATCTTCTGCGGCCCGGCTTCAGGACTGACCAGAACCTCGAAAGGACTAAATCCAAGCACACAGAAACAAGCGTTAAAAACATCATATATACAAGATTTGAGATGACTTGCATGACCCAAAAATGATGTTGAGAAGCAGACAGATTTTCACAGCATGGTTCGAACAGAGTTCATGACCGCAGGGTGAATGTGTAACACAGTAACGATGACCGAGCTGCATAGCTGACTAGCGTGTAGGTGCACCAAGTGAGGAAAGTCCAGGTGAACAGAAGCCAATTGTATTCATTCAGCCTCCCCCCCTTTAGCTTTCCTCTCATTGAAGCATTTCAGCGTGTACTGTATGCTGGGAGGGGCCGGGCCTGGGGGTGTTAGCAGTTACAGCTCTGAATAGGAGCCAATGCACGGATGAGATCACCTCACACACACACTATATCAGCTTAAGAACACAGGCAGTATATTTGTGAGTAAATACCAGACCGATGCACGCATACACACCCTTTTTGGAGCTGCCATGAAATTTTTAAGTTGTGATCTAATGGAAAAATACTTTCCTGCCCAATAAATGCTCTTCCTTTTATTGGAATGTCAGTACATGTCCTTGTTGCATAAAAACAGCACAGAAGCTTTCACAACACAGCACAGAAAAAAAAACTAATAAACTTTAAATGTACATTGGATCCTTATTAACCCATAAGTCATAGGTGAACGCACGCTGTGTACGTGCGAGTTCCCTGTGGAACAGTTTTTCGAACCTAGACCCACACACAGTGGAAAGGGTGATGTAATGTCATGCCCCTTCCTACCTTGCCCTACCACAGACACCACAAGCAGACTGCTCTGTGGAAACTCACCTCTTGGGAATGTGCTGTCCACCCCACGTGATGCTCACTGTGTACTTGCCCTGAGCGTTCGGATAATACTCATAAGCGTAGACGCCGTCCATGGCTTCTTTCAGTTTCACCTGCTCGTCTAGGCCTTCTACAAGAAAGAATATCATTCTTTAATATCTGGAAATAGCATGTGGCATCTTCAGCCAGACCCAGACATTCTGAACAGCTTCGACTACCAGACACAGCATAATTACAGTAAATATTCATTTTAAGTAAGAAAAAACAACATGTCATGTCAAACCGGTCATTAATCATCATCCAAGCGTAAAAAGCCTGCTGACTCAGCAAGCATAACGTCATCTGGGAATGAGATCCTGGTGATGGCCGGGGAATATCCTCCGCCCTGGTCTGCTTTTGTATGAGTCAGGTCTTTTCTATAGTTTGATGTTAGAACTTAAGGTTTCTAGGAAAGGTTTTTTTTTTTTGTTTTTTTAATAAGGCTTCTGACCCAAAAAAAAAAACCCATTTGTGGTTGTGTGACTGTAAAGCTGCTTTGTAACAATGTCTACTGTTGAACATACTTTACAAATAAAATTAAACTGAATATAATTAAAACTTACTAGGACCCTTTACTGTGACCTTCAGATCACCACTGCCTGCGTTTCTTGTGTCCACCTTGAAGTCGGCCACTTGGCGTACACGTACTCCTCGGGGCTGCAGGCCTCTGCCGGTCGCTCTGCAAGCGCTGGGGGTGGACGCTGAAATATATACACATGCTCAGTGTCTCTTTCACACAATCACATTTCATGACATAAGCTATAAAACAGTCACTCAAAAAAGGTCAACGAAAAAATTCCCTCTGGGACAGTGTTCATTTATCCATCCATCCATCTACCCACCAATCTATCTATCTATCCTTATCTTTATCTATCTATCTATCTATCTATCTATCTATCTATCTATCTATCTATCTATCTATCTATCTATCTATCTATCTATCTATCTATCCTTAACTCTATCTATCTATCTATCCTATCTATCTATCATCTATCTATCTATCTTAACTCTATCTATCTATCCTATCTATCTATCTCTATCTATCTATCTATCTATCTATCTATCTATCATCTATCTATCTATCATCTATCTATCTATCTATCTATCCTTAACTCTATCTATCTATCTATCTATCTATCTATCTATCTATCTATCTATCTATCTATCTATCTATCTATCTAATCTATCCTTAACTCTATCTATCTATCTATCACTCTATCACTCTATCACTCTATCACTCTATCACTCTATCACTCTATCACTCTATCACTCTATCACTCTATCACTCTATCACTCTATCACTCTATCACTCTATCTATCCATCCATCCACATCCCCTACACATTTAACTACCTTCCTATCTATCTAACAATTTAAACATCCATGCCCATCCTTTCATCCATCCATCCATCCATCTAAACAAACATCCCCAACCATCCGCCCACCAATCAATCAATCAGTCTACCGATCCTTATATTCATCTATACCGTGCATTCTAATAAACTTAGAACCCTTTTCTTTCTCTCATTCTTACTTTTCTCCTCTTTCTTTGTTCCCTCTCTTCATTTACCCCTTTCTCTTTCTTTCTTTCTTTCTTTGCTCCTCTCTTTATTCACCCCTTTCTCTTTCTTTATTTGCTCCCTCTCTTCTTTCTTTCTTTGCTATAATAGTGATTAAACCACAATAATAAATAAATTCTATAATTTTCACTTTCCTTTATATACAGTATGAAATGCAATTTTCTCACAGCTACACCCAGCAAATAATTAAAATCTGTTTTGTTTTTCGTGTACACAGACCGAGCGAGAACACGGTCCTGCTTGAAAAATATTTACGCTTTAGAATCAGTATAAACAGTCTCTTGCTAAAAGCAATGCAAACAATCACATTGGTGATCTTTAAGTAAACTGAACAATGCTTATACTGTTCGGAGATTGTTAAAAAAAAAAAAAAAAAAGGCTCATTATTTACAGTTCTTGATGATACGTCATTTTTATTTGGGAAAATCAATTAAATTAGGTTTCCTGAAAGCCTGAAATGGAGCACGCTAACCTGGTTTGGAAAAGTTGCCTCACAGAGAAGGAATCTGGTGTTTTACAAGCTCTCAATAATTTTGCCAGCACACTGGTTCACTGGCTAACACAATCTATCTCTATGTTGGAGTGGTTCCTATACACGCAAATACACACACACACACACACACACACACACACACACACACACACACACACACACACACACACAAGCTAGTACCTCACAAAAATGCTGATTGTCTTTCATTTGGACACATCTTGCTTTATTGTTTATTGTGATTTATGTTCTGAATGTAGAAAGTAAAACGACTGCGTTGAGGTTCGCCGCATTCGCAATACATTTTACCTCAGAAACACATTTATTGAATGTTTTATTTAATCTTTTCAAACTGCTGCTTCTTCACTGGGAAACTGAAGACACACCGAGGACAGCAATCATAAATCATAAACAAATGAATGGCCTATGGCACCCTTAGTCACACCAATCTCTGCTACTTCCTTCCAGCCTTTCCTCATAATGTTTCTACATACAGATCACAGGTTATGCACGATACTGCTCCTTATTTTGACGTCAAACACTAAATTTACGTAGAAGCTAAAATTTGGTGAAGTGAAGAAAAGTCCACACGCAGTTCTGGATCGGTCTGAAAAAAGGGCAAGGTCTTTTATGGTTCCTAAACAATTTTTGAATAAAAATGCTTTTTTAATATGTCAAATTCTCAACACAGTACACATGCCACAGTCATGCCAGTACAGATCCTTTGAGATTTGACAACTGTTAGTTCAAGAGTAATTTCTATCGCTATTTACGAGAAAATTATGGGAAATGTTTCACTTTTCACCAGTCCCCAACGAGTGCTAAAAAGGTGTGAAAATACTTTTGAACAAGACAGCACGTGTGTTGACTTTAGTAACTCGGCTTTAATAGCCACTGTAAACATTTAACCCCATGCTGAAACCAATTTAATTACCAAACACACCCCCAATTACAGAATGTCTGCTTTATGTTTATAGGATTTATCAGCTAGTGGTGTACTAATACATGTTGGTCATAAAACCTTTTGATACGATTCACAATTCTGACAAATGAATAAGAATTTTTTATTACATAAAACTAACAAAAAAAATTTAGCTATGAGGTTTTTTATATTACATCAAATGCAATACTGATTGATCACATGCTAAAAATAAAAATAAATATATGTATGTGTACAATTTAGTAATAAAACTATGACCTTTTAAAAATCTGGGCTGAAATATGAGATCTTTTAAAAGAAATAGAGCTCAAAATCAGCTAAAACGGCCGCATTCTGTAGCCTTTGGTGCTGTTTGAAAGCTACTAAAGGGCTCTTTTTAACTGCTAGTTCAAGACCCTCTATGTCTAGAGCTATGCTCGAACAAGCTTTCTTTACAAATGCGGATCTCTCAGGGTCTCCGTGTGATCATATCGGCAGCATGCGTTATATACATTTATTTCTACGTGCATACTGGGCATTGTATACAGAATCAATAGAATTCAGATGTACACATTGTGAATAAAGGACATTCATACCTGGACCAACGTTCACAGAGTAAGGACTCTTGGGAATGGCGATGCCTCCAAACATGATAGCGACTGTGTGAGGACCGGCCTGAACGGGTCTGTACGTGCAGCGAAACACACTGTCACCCTTGTCCTCCATCATGACCTCCACAGTGTTCTTATTGCCCTGGGGGTCCTTAATCACAGCGGTTACATCACCCACACCAGCACCTGTTACATAAATACATAACGTACACTTATCATGATCAGTATATTATCAGTATTAACATTCTGTGTACAATTATATATTGATGCATTCACATCATGTTAGAATTACAGTAATTACAAGATGGTGACCCTCTGGCCTGGTTAGTACTTGGATAGGAGACCGCCTGGGAATACCAGGTGCTGTAAGCTTAAGTAATGGAGAGTGTGTTAGAGAAATTAAGAAAAGAGTACAGGCAGGGTGGAGTGGGTGGAGAAGAGTGATAGCAGGAGTGATTTGTGATAGTAGGGTATCTGCAAGAATGAAAGGAAAAGTTTATAGGACTGTGGTGAGACCTGCGATGTTGTATGGTTTAGAGACAGTGGCATCGAGTAAAAGACAGGAGGTGGAGCTGGAGGTAGCAGAGCTGAAGATGTTGAGGTTTTCGTTGGGAGTGACGACGATGGACAGAATTAGAAATTAGTTTATTAGAGGGACAGCGCATGTAGGACGTTTTGGTGACATGGTGAGGGAGGCGAGATTGAGATGGTTTGGACATGTGCAGAGAAGGGACATGAGTTATATTGGTAGAGGAATGCTAAGGATGGAGCCACCAGGAAGTAGGAAAAGAGGAAGGCCAAGGAGGAGGTTTATGGATGTGGTGAGAGAAGACAGTTGCAGGTAGTTGGTGTGAAAGAGGCAGATGTAGAGGACAGGGTGGTATGGAGACGGATGATCCGCTGTGGCAACCCCTAATGGGAGCAGCCGAAAGAAGAAGACGACGACGACAAGATGGTGACCCTGAGATGTTCATCCCTTACACTCCTTTCGAATTTGTTTCTATGGTTGAACACACACAGTGATCTGATCTTATAAGAGAGTTAAAAACCAAGCAAAACCCTGGCACTGCAGTCCTAATTACTTTAAATGGTAGAACCCATGGGGTTGTTTGAGTTGTTTGTTTACAACCTGACGTCAAATGTGAAGCGTAATTAGATCCGAAAAAAGACGTGGGTACTTTTTATAAGTCTGAAACTTTAGTACATGCCGTAATTTTGTGAACACTACTAAAATCGAAGGAAATCTGCAGTCTGCTCAATCCCATTTTTCTTTATCAATGCTACTGTATTTTTATGCGCTTATGTTACTTGTACTAACTGCAATGTTCAAAAACAGAACACACAACCAACAGACCTGCTGTGTAGATGTCAAAGTAAGTGGGTTTATTCGCAATGATGCCCACTGGTTCAAGACCAGGGCCTTTGGCTGTGACCTTGGTGGGGTCACCCTGAGCCTTGTCCACGTTTACTTCGAAAGGGCTTTTGGGAATTTCTTGGCCAGCAAACAGCACAGTCACCTGTAGAGACAAAACATAGAAGAAATAGCAAGAATTCTTCTGCACTTCTACCAAGCGGAGATGCACTAGATTTCCTTTAACTCACCTTGTGAGGTCCCATCACTTGAGGAATGTATGTTACATTGTAGGTCTTTTTGCCTTCGTTGAGAACAGCCTTGACCTCTTCCCTCCTGCCCTCAGGGTCCTCAATGTAGACAGTGACCTGTCCCTGTCCTGCGCTAAACGTGTCCACAGTGAATACAGCCGGCTGCATCACTCTGTTACCCACCGGCTCAATACCTGAGAAACAGTACAAGACGGAAAGGTGTTAGTAAACTCATATATTGATGAAGGTGAGGTGTTGAGGTCTGGGGTGTATTTATTTACAACATCCTTTCCTTCAATTTTTCATTATTAAACTTTTGTTTTACAGGTTCGCCAAGTCTTAAATCGAGCACCAAAACCGCCATGATGCACACATTCTCACACATTTTAAGCTTCACTCAACCAATCTTCAATTTGTTCCTTTTATCTGTTCTGTATGTCAAAAATAACACTGTCGCTGCAGTAGATTTAGTCAAAGCTCAGTTCCCCTGGGGTCTAGAGTAACAACACAGGAGAAAATGCAGTTCATTCCCAAACCCACCATGCAGAAACTGGTGCGATTCTTTACCCAGGCTTTGTGTAAACAAACATCACTGACGTTATTAAAGATCTTACTAGAAGCCTAATGTAGGAAGCTTTACCTTTCAGGCTTTCAATGAACCACTGAGATTGCAGGCTTTGACGAAAGTGTTCAATGCATTGCATTATGATATTAAATCTAGAAATTCTACCGCAAACCAGTCTGAATTATTCCTTTACAGAGACTGCACATGCTGCAGAGAAAGTAAACGATTCAAGCAAGGTAGCTATTTTGCTGGGGCAAATTTAACAGGGCCCTTGTGGCATGAGAATAAAGTGCCAATATGGGCAAAAAACGTCTGGACACATTAGCTACTGCTTTTTGGAGACCTGGAGAATTTCACAACAGGTCAGGGGCTGCGTTTATTGACGTTTTATCAGCCATGCACAAAATCTTACAGGGCCGTACAATATTTACATGCCAGTGTTTTATACGATGTGAAGGGGCTGCCAGGTTCTAATATAACATGGTGGGAAAGAATAAACCATTAAATAAAGCTAGTGGGTAGAAGTTAATCTTTTCACTGTTTCAACGCAACTCTCTTCAAGCTACAAATGAGAAACGCCACAGAGCTTTCGAACCCTGGGGCATAGAATTTGGAGATTATTTATGTATAAATGCACTGATAATTCTTATTGTATTGGGCAGGTTCCAGCAGAGAATACGGCTAAAGAGATAATAAAAAACAATTTAATAAAAAGCAACATTTTCTTATAAATGAAACCATGTGTTTAGGGAAAAATTTCAAATTGTACTGTTCTACTGTGCATCAATTCATTCTCCAAGTCCTAATAATAAATTCAATCCTATATTTTTGGACCAAATATAGATCATAGTTTATTACATAATGCAGGGAAGGAAACATTATATGCAGTTTCTCACCTGGGCCATAAGCACGGGCCTTTTTGGGGTTGAGTTTAGGCTTGAGAGGTGCTCCAGGTTTGAGTTTGGCCTTGGGGAACTGCGACAGGTATGTCATGACAGACTGCTCATCCACACTTGGGTCAATGATCTCTTCAGGAGCGATCACCTGGAAAGACAAACAGTAAATTCTACTGTTAGCCGGAAACACACAATCGACAGGGTGAGGAAATGTGTCCCTACACAACCACACCCCAGGCTATCACCACAGTCACCATTATAAAATATATCTGCTGTGATAATAATAACAGAGTGCAGACTCAAGAAAGTGTGAAAACTATTACTGCTGCAGTGTTGCTGCATTTTTCTCAAAAAGCAGGTGTTTTATTGTGTCATAAAATACAAGAGCCAATCATGCTCCAATATGCAAATTTGCACCATGCATGATGTGATTTCGAATACGAAGGAGGTGGATAGTTTGCCGAGATGTGATCAGAAGATCAATAAATCAGAATAAAAATTTACTGTAGGCCTCTTTTCTAAACTGCCAAGATCATGTGTTATTCGCAGTTTGTGCATTTAGCATTTTAACATAAAAAAAGGTTAAAATTAAAAGGCAAAATTTCAATTATATTTATTTTTTTTTATTGTATGAAATACAATGTTAAATGCTAAAAAAAAATGACTAAAAATGTATATTCAGCGTTATATTTAAAGAAAATTATTAGGTATATTGCTTATAGTAATACATTATTACATGATATTAGCATTATAAATCTGTCACTATTCTTTATACAGAACAGAAATTCTACCCACATTTCACTAAATACATATATAATATGTAATTTATGTAATAATAATAATAATTACATTTTATTTATATTTATACAAGACATTTTTGATGTATGTACCAAAATGATACATACATAATGAACACATAGGAATATAGTGCACTATTCACTTTTCCCATATCATACTAGCCTAAATAAATAAACAAACAAACAAATAAATAACCCTGCAAGTTGGACTGTCTCATGCTGAAATGCCACAGATTAGTGTTAAGGTAATAAATGTTTCTTTATAAGGAGGGACACCTTTTCTTTGAGAGTCAGTCCAGTTCTTTATGTAATCTATGGCAGAAACAACATTCAAAAGAAAAGAAACAAAGCAAAAGTCCTTTATTTCCATTTGAAGTCCAGGCCACTGGGTGTGTACTCGCTTATTCTGACCTGTACACCTTTCTGTTTGTGAAGGTGTGATTGGGTGTGGGCGTGCCACTTATAAAACATTAATGAAATGGATGTCAGCCTCCTCTTAAACAAATAAAACGTTCAAATGAGATAAGTGTGAAATGCTGCATGTTAAACGATTGAGAAATACATTCACCTTCTTGCTGGCTACAGATAACGAGTCCCACCTTATTTAACGACATAGTTCAGTCGATCAGAAGGACCACAGCACACCACTCATTCCATGTGTATATGTAATGTATCTCACACATCTGGAAGCTCTTAATCTGGGTTAAATCATGGGGGTTTATGTGAATTGGGGTTTAGGGTCATGTACAGATGCACAGTGCTGCTCACCTGAGGGATTCCCAACCAATCGTCAGCCAGCTGCATGGCTTCTGTAGCATTTTCCACTGGCTTCACTGGGTCCCATGTCTCCCAGTCAGGACACAAACCTAATACACACATGTACACAGACAGAGACACAGAGTTAGAAAATAAGAGCGAGAGAGAGAGAGCGAGAGAGAAAAGAGATGGACCAAGAAACAGACAGATGAAGAGACAGATGGAAAGACATACAAAGTCAGATGTCACACACATGTAATACACAAAAAAATACAGAGAGAGAGAGAGAGAGAGAGAGAGAGAGAGAGAAAGAAAGAAAGAAAGAAAGAAAGGACACAGACGAAGGTGAACGACACCTCTGAATTTGCTCTGAACAGAATTTCTACAACAATCACCATCATGTTTCATAAACGAGTGGAACTTCCACACATCTCCCAGCATCAACCTCCACATATCACACACGCACCTGGAGCACAGCTGTCCACTAAAGCTCCCAGAGCCCTGCCATCCCTCCAGTCCTGACTGAAGTTACTGATGGGCAGGTCAGGGACTTTGTTCTGGACCCAGGTCAAGAGCCTCTGCTTGGGTGTCGCCTTTTTAGAATCTTCGTCCTCGTCTTCTTCCCACATGGGCATGGAGATGGAGTAGTGCAGAATGAGTGTCCAGACCAGACCCAGGATCAGCTTCAGGTTTCCGTCCACGATTGCTTTACTGTCTGCACACACAGAAGCAGACATGAAGGTGATTCACGGCTCTCAGTGACAACAGTGAAAGTGACTACAGCTTAGACGAATGACCGTTTTCTTTTAGCCCCATTACAAAATTCTTGTGCAAGTAAACAGAAAGTACTGAAAATGTTAGAATGAAAATTGAGTTGTCAAAAGAGCAGTCAAAAAAAAGTTTTATAAAAGTAGATATATATTTATAAGTATATATATTATTATTTCTTCTTTTATTTTTTCCCCTATGACGTCCTTTCTTTAAACAGATAAATAAATTTACTCCCCCAAAATTTTTTGTCGTTTAAATAAATAAATCACTAAACATCTCTTTTTAATCAAGCAATTCAACAATTTAAAACGCCATCATTACTTTACAACATTTACAGTTGTGTTCAAAATTATTCAACCCCCACTGAAATTGATTGTTTTGGTCGGTTTGACATTGATTATGATCATTCAGTCATCCTGCTTACAATTAAATCAAAGAGGCACGTGTAGGTCAGACTAATATAACATAACATTTATAATGAAATAACCACAAATGTCTTTTCTGAGCTCACATCATTATCAGTTTTATTCAACCCCCAAGTGACATTCAATCTTAGTACTTAGTACAACATCCTTTTACAGTAATACCAGCTTTTAAACGTGAAGCATAGCTTGACACAAGTGTCTTGCAGCGATCTACGGGTATCTTCGCCCATTCATCATGGGCAAAAGCCTCCAGTTCAGTCACATTCTTAGGCTTGCGCACTGCAACTGCTTTCTTTAAGTCCCACCAGAGGTTCTCAATCGGATTTAAGTCTGGTGACTGCGATGGCCACTTCAAAATGTTCCAGCCTTTAATCTGCAACCATGCTCTAGTGGACTTGGAGGTATGCTTGGGATCATTGTCCTGTTGAAAGGTCCAACGCCTTCCAAGCCTCAGGTTTGTGACGGACTGCATCACATTGTCATCCAATATCTCCTGGTACTGAAGAGAATTCATGGTACCTTGCACACGCTGAAGCTTCCCAGTACCTGCAGAAGCAAAACAGCCCCAAAGCATGATTGACCCCCCGCCATGCTTCACAGTAGGCAAGGTGTTCTTTTCTTCATAGGCCTTGTTCTTCCTCCTCCAAACATAGCGTTGATCCATGGGCCCAAACAGTTCTAATTTTGTTTCATCAGTCCACAGAACACTATCCCAAAACTTCTGTGGTTTGTCCACATGACTTTTGGCATACTGCAGTCGACTCTTCTTATTCTTTGGGGACAGCAAGGGGGTGCGCCTGGGAGTTCTGGCATGGAGGCCTTCATTACGCAGGGTGCGCCGTATTGTCTGAGCAGAAACTTCAGTACCCACATCTGACAAATCTTTTCTCAGTTCCTCAGCAGTCACACGGGGACTTTTCTCCACTCTACGCTTCAGGTAGCGCACAGCAGTCGAAGTCAGCATCTTCTTTCTGCCACGACCAGGTAGCGTTTCAACAGTGCCCTTTGCCTTGAATTTGCGAATGATGCTTCCTATGGTGTCTCTTGGTATGTTTAACATCTTTGCAATCTTCTTATAGCCATTGCCCTTCCTGTGAAGAGTAATCACCTGTTCTCTTGTCTTCCTGGACCATTCTCTTGACCTCACCATGTTTGTAACCACACCAGTAAATGTCTAGAAGGAGCTGAGTATCACAGTCATTTTAAAGCTGCCTAATTGGTGCTTATTAGGCTTTATTGCTGCTCCCTGATATCCACAGGTGTTTTCAATACCTGATTGAAAACACTTCATTGAACCTCTGTTCTTCAGAGTGGTAGTCTTTAAGGGGTTGAATAATTATGTCAATGAAGAATTCACAAAAGAAACATTTACTACTGTATTACAAAACTAATTGATGTCATTTTAGTTGCATATGGTTCTTTAAGAAGTCCTTGTAGGATTTCATTCTGAATACAATTACAAATGTACACTAAATTCCCTAAAACCATTTACAGCATTGGGGGTTGAATAATTTTGAACACAACTGTACTAGAATATTTTGTCTTCAGGCTCTATGTTGAGTTTGGTTTCACTAATATTAAACATATATTTGCATAAAGCATCCATATTCGTCCATGCCCATGTTGATTAGAGATTTGAGTTACACAGAATATAGATTAACATGGCAGAGGTAAAACTGCATGAACTTTTTTTTCCCCCCACAAAGGCCTGTTTGTAAAAACGCCATGCATTAGAAGTCAGTAAACACAAGTAAATTTATGATATGGTATCTGTACCATACTGAATTGCATAGCATCATATTTTTTTCAGAGATTTTTTTCAATACTTTATTTTATTTTTATTTTTTTTAGACTAATAGTAATTTCTTTTTTAAATACTTCACACCTTTTAATATTCATTTCAAATAGTTTTATTTTCAGTTTTATTTTAAATGCATTTTGTTTTCTTTCATCATTTGAACATCCCCCCCCCAAACATGTACTCTGCAGTGTGCAATAAATATATACATACATACTGTATATAAAAACAGGATCCTCCTGCTCGTAGTGTTTCCACCCAGACTGCATCAGCAAGTTAGATTACTCTGTACCAGGCGGTGTATTAAGACAGCACTGACCAAGATTATGCTTAACCCATGCCAAGATAAAACATGGTCTAGGCCACAGAGAAAAAAAAAAAAAAAAAAAAGCATGTATACAAAAAAAGGTAATGAAACAATAAAACTAAATATAAATGGAATTCTAGATAATTTCTAGAGTAAAACCATAGCTGCTAAGAAGTCTTAATTTCTTAAGACTCATTACTGTCCAGATTCAAATTCCCTACAATGAAGATCGTGATCCTGTTCCTTCATTCTTTCTGCACCTGCCTAATTCATCCTGATGACCTACTTCTGGATGAAGTTCTCTTTAATTAGACTCCACTTGCTACTGCTAAAGACGGTTCCACAGGAAGAGCCTAAAGTTCCATGATGGATTTGGAATGGAATTAATACAATCAGTTTTCTACAATGGATTAAGACTGCATTTGTCATGAGCAGATTTGCATCCAAATGTCCATCAGTGAACAGTACAAGTACCTCAACAATTATAGAACTTGAATGGACATTCGGTGTCACTCAAATGAGGATAAGTTCCCTTTTGAATCTGGTTCCTGAAGTTTTCTTTATCATACCATCTCAGCCAGTGGTGACAGTGGCAATGAAAAACTCCCTAACTCATTATTGATAAAAAGTATACAGACTAATTTATGATGCAAAACAAAAATTCACAATCTATTTGATTCTGTGAAGCTGCTTTGGGACAATGTCCATTGTTAGATGTGCAATACAGTTAAAACTGTATCTCACATCTTGTCTATTCTCCTCAATGTATTGGAATGAGATATTCAGGGCCACCTTGAGGAAACATTACAGATAATACAGCCACACCTTAAAAGCACCACCCACTCCACTGACGAAAGAGTGCACACGTGGGTGTACGAGTGTGTAACACTCCCTCTTTGTGTAGCACTATCAGCCATCTCTCGCAAACATCCTCTTAACCGGCGCCGAAATAATGAGCGGTGGAACTGAACTTTAGCCCAGAGGCGAGGCGAGGCGAGGCAGAACGCTCAGCTTGAACAGCAATGCACCAAGTCCCTACCTGGGTTTTCATTAACGTTATGGATCAAATAACTCTTTTGTGAGGTGATAAATCAGCTTTGTACTTTGTAAAATGGGAGATCTGACAGGAGGACAGGTTACACACAAAAATAACCACGCCGAAATTAGCCCGACTGGATAATATGACAATATAATAATATTGGGGTAAATTATGAGAGTGCATTTTCCTTAGATTAAAGGGAATTCCATCTTTGGCTGAGAGCCGAGGAAGCTAAACTCGCCATGCGCTTTAGGTGGAAGATCTGGTGTTACTCTCTCCACTGTCAATCATAATGACACTAGAGCTGATGTATATTGAATATAGTGAATATTAAGTTTGTTACTGATTACTGGGAGATTAATCCAAAGGTTGCGAGTTCAAATCCCAGCCACACCAAGCTGCCATTCCTGGGCCCCTGACCCAAGGCCCTTAGCTGAATAGCTGCTCAGTTGTATGAATGAGATAAATGAAAGTTGCTCTGGATAATGACGTCTGCCAAATGCAGTCAATGTAAAATGTTGCATTGCCTTGTTCAGTCTCCATGATTGTGAATTCTTGATTAAATGAACAAATTTAGAAAAATTGTTCACACCACAGTCACCAGGCTGTCCGACACACTGACCCATTGCCCTGAAGAATTTAATTTTCGCTCCACATCACGTCCACGTAGCCGTGAGACTGAGAGCTCTGACGCTTCCACTCCACTGACGAGCCAGCCGAGAATGTTCTGGCAAGGCTTCAAAGAACCACGCAGTGCCAGACAGGGGCCAAGACGGCCACTGGGGCTCTGCATTCAGCCAAACATAATTCATTAGTGCTGGGTTCTACATCACACACAACCCTCTACCTCACCAGGGGTGCTTAATGGAATTTCCATCAGGAGCTGCACGGCTGCAGGAGATGCTTGGCATGAAAAAAAACGAATACGCACATAAAACGCTTGTCTTTTCAAATCGAGATTTAGTAAATACAAAGTAAAAACTTAGTAAATCGAGACTTTTAAGGGAAAGCGTTGACATTAGACTTCTCCTCATTGGCATAGTTGTGTATGACCATGGTGTTTA
>NC_060902.1:3131785-3151785 GCF_014805685.1 Silurus meridionalis
CGGGAGTTTATCTTTTGGCATCGTTGTGCGTTTAAAAATCACCCGATGCCGTGCAGCTCAGAACACAGGTGAGGTGTGTTTTTTCGTTTCCGTTCGGAAATTTCATTGGTCTAATGTTATGGGGTTCAGTTTTATGGCTTGACGTTTGTGAAACCGGAAAAAACCCAGAAAAAATTCATAAATTAGCCGCTCCGTTGTTTAAGCCGCGGGGTTCAAAACGTGGGAAAAAAGTCGGGGCTTATAGTCCGAAAAATACGGTAGTGCACAAAATCAATGCCATGACGATATTCTTTAGATTGGTTGGAATGGAAGACCTTGAGTAGCTTTCAAGGAGCTCTACTGAACACCTTTGTGATGAATTGGAACACTGACTGCACCACAGGCCTCCTCGCCTCACCTACATCAGTACCTGACTTTACTAACACCATTGCTGTTGATTGAATCTCCACAAGCACACTCCAAAACCTAGTAAAGCATCTTCCCAGAAACGTGGAGGTTATTATAACAGAAATTAGAAACTAAATGTGGAACGAGATTTTCAAAAAGCACAATCTTACGCTCAGGTGTCAACAAACTTATTTTCCTTTCCACCCTTCTAACGGTTTTATGACGTATGTAGAACCTGCTGAAGCATCATATTTCAAGATTATCCATTGCATTAAAAGCAGGGCGTTTTACATTGGTTTCTTGATTATTTAAAACATTATTTAAAGCAACTATAATTATCCAAATCGATGAGTGTGGGAACAGCACAGAGCCAGCGACTGCTTTGAGCTGCCAAGATGGCTACAGTGACAAATAACTACTCTTTACAACCGTGGTGATCAACAAATCATCTCAGAATGCACAGTAAGTCAACCCTTAAAAGGAAGACACGCTACAGCAGCAGTAAGTCCACACCATGTTGTACAGTCCAAGATTTGGAATCTGAGGCTATAGAGAATAAAAAATTCACAGAATGACACATTTACCACAACATTATCTATAACCACAAATTAATAAGAAATCATTAAAATAAATAAATGCACTCTGGCAACCTTTGGCGAAGCTGAACATTTTATGATTTCTTGATTTTCCTGAAGAACTCAAGTGTGGGCATTGCTGCTTAAACAACAGAGCAGAACATTGTCATTGCATATCATTGCTGCATCAAACCAGTGGCGTAACATTCCTGTGGCGGAAAAGCCATAACATAATTACCCACTGCTCTGTGGGTGAAACAAGCACCAGTGGACACATCTCTTCCTTGACATTAGTGGTTAAGCTTTCAGAACTTTGGGTACAATTTCGGCTGTTTGGCAGCAGTTGCTTCGGAAAGAAGTATTCTACATCGTGTGTGTGTGTGTGTGTGTGTGTGTGTGTGTGTGTGTGTGTGTGTGTGTGCATATGATGAGTATTGGGGTTGCGCAATAATATGGCGCGAACACAAAACACTGAGCACTGCCTGCTAGAAGAGAAGTGGAAATGATGCAATAGCATTAAGTCATATGGGTTCGGAGTAGGGAGTGCTCATTAGGGTTTCTGGAGGTGGAATTTGTCCGCGCGCACTTGGTTTTTCTTTATTACCATAACAGCATATAAATAGCATGGAAATAATTTTTGCACAATTTTGGTTCATTTTCCAGTAATTGCCCTGTGCTTCCTACAGCTTTCATGGAACTTGTATGTATACAGCATTAAAACGTTTTATTTTGCGAGTAAAACTTTTTATAGAATTTATATCAATGCATCAAGATAGGAAATAAAAGACTTCTGCTGAGCAACCAACTTGCATGTAACAAATTTGGGAATCAAAACGTTTAAACGTGAAAGAACATTTACAGAGTTCTGTTCAGATTTAAGAGTTTAAAAAAGGGAAAAGGGTTTAAAAGGTATATAAAATGCAAACGCTGTAAAACTTTAATCATCGCTCTGACCACAAAAAAACAGTCCAAGTTACTGTTACTTTCTTAACCAAATTTTAAAGTTCTTGCGGTGTAAAGCGACTTGAGCAAACATCCGCGCAGAAACTCCTGAATCCAATCACGCATCTCGTTGAATCCAGCGAATTCTCTGGCGCACAGGTGTTAGCATTAAAACATAAAGACGATGTGATTTAGATTTAGAAAAGCGCTGCGGTTAAAATGCTGACACTTCAGCGTGTCATCCCAAAACAGACTAAATCAGTGCCTTCTGGTGCAAGAGTGTGGTCCTGGATGCACCTGGAAGTCATAAACAGGATGCAACTGAATCTACTGCCAAGTGTAAAACAAAGGAAAGAAAAATCGCATAGCTGAGCGAGTTTGTAAAGACACTGCACGGTCAGGCTTGCAACCGCCAACTCCATAAAAAAAAAGTCATATGCAATAGAACAATGCAGTTAAATGCAGTCAACACAATAAAGGTAAATTAACTCCTTTATATAAATTAGATACACCAACAAGCTTTTGTCCTGTGGTCTAAATTAGAGCTGAGGATTTGCATAACAGGTCAGAGCAAAATTTTTATTTAAGAAATGTGCCTGTCATGCACTGAATGCAGGAGAGAGTCATGAAACCTTCATAAACCCCGTCACCATCAGGGGCAAAAGCACTCTAACACTAAACTTTCTTAGGGAAAATTTTATGTTGTTAAAGGTGTGACTCAACAACCATTAAGTGCTCAGGAACATACTGAACTCAATATGGTGCAGGACATTCTCAACTCAAGCTAATCAAAATTTTAACAAAGCTAAATAAATTATAATAAAAATAATAAAGAAAAATAAAACTGCACAGGGTTTTGCTCTTTTCTTGCTTTTTCAGTGTATTCGGTATAAGGGCATGTTCATGGATAATCACCATAACCATTGGTTACACAGTTACGTCAAGATTACGAGAAAATGAAGTCGTGATAGCGAGAAAACAAGAAAGAAAAAACAATGCATGGCCTCTTAGGCCTTCCGTATAACAATAGCGAGTCTACATATGCCTTTAATAACATTAGCCAATAATTACTAGTCAGTGAGCTCACGTATGTAAAGGAGGACAGAGAGCTTTACATCATATCAATAGTTCTATATAGAGCATCATGTTTACCTTCATCCTTCACAGAACATGAAAGTTGAGATCTGATCAGTGGGTTCAGATAAATAGGTGACCAAATGGTGTAGGAATTAAAATTCAAGCCAATAGGTGTAGTGCAGCATTGGATGGGCTTCAACACAAGTCTTACCACTGTAAAGCATGTTATGAAAGCTTAGAAGCTCCCCCCCACAAAAAAGTCCATCAAGGAGAAGGTGTTGGACCAATTAAAATGACTTCAGCTCCTTAATTAGAATTAGAAACAGCACAAATCGACCAATCCATATTAACACTGCATATTTCCTGCAGTTTCACACATGACCTCATCGGTGATGTAATGACCCAACAGCTGCGATCTTGCAGACTTTTCGGGGGTGAGGGGGTGTAGGGGTTTGCATGAAATGGTTTGCTGTTTTTCTGGAAAGTGTTACAATAGCCAGCGCAAAATGCTTCGAAAGTCATGCAGGGCAGAAATACTCATCAATTAACAGTGTTAGATCATCTAAACAGTTGATCCAGACAGTAACAGAGGGCAGCTGAATACACGCGACTGCTAATGCCTCCGAGCTCCGAGACAGTTGGGTGTTGACCAATCTGAAAGGTGCTTCTGACTGAAAAATGATCTTTACACGTCCTTTTGCAAGCATTTTAACATTTTTAGAGCAAGCTCGTTACATTGCCTACAGAAAAACAACAACAGAATAAAACCAGAATCCGATTGAACGATGGGGACAAAGCCAAAAGCCTTGATGTATGACAAAGATTATGTGCCTCGTCGCGTCTGTGGTCCTAATGATGACATCATTGGCCGCCATCGTCTGGGACCGGGGCATGTGGGCTTTTACCAAGTGGAGGGCATTCCTTCACCATGAGATCACCTCCATCCCCTCTGAAAGGAACCATTAAGAAATGGAGGAGAACAAAAGCACCCCATCCCAGAACCCCCATTAACAGTCAGGTCAGGTCATGCAAAACACAGAGAGGCTCCCGTCTGTTTAAATTAATGCGAAACTACTGCGCCTACACCGAATGTTGTGTCAGGTTCGTAATTGTGCACCCTGGAAGAAAAATAACAACGATTTCAAGGTAGACGTTTCAACAGGCATGGATTTAACAAGGGGGAAAAAACATAACATGTGGTCTATATTAAAAACACGCATTTGATAAATAAGAAAATGGGACACTCTTAAGAGCAAGCGCTGATCCACCGTGTTAGACTGCATGCCCTCTGAGATTTATTTGGCTAATATAAAAAGGGTACCATAATTTACACAGTCTATGGTAATAAAGAATCAGAATCGAGACAAGTGTTAAAAGTTCAAAGTTCTGGACAAATCTGTTGGGGAAAATATGAAAAAGAGGCCAGGTAGCTCATGGGTACGTGATTTTAAGAGGACCGAAGTGGTCCATGTTTCGCTGGTCAATGCTGGTGGTTGCTGAGTCACTTGGTTGGATTACAATTACACATAATTATCTGAATCTGGTTTGTATAAGTACAAGGATGGAGAAGGTAATGATTCCGTTGTCGTATAGAAAGTGCTGCTTGAGCATTCAATAGCCTTCAATTAAAAGCTTTTATACTGATGATGTTCCTTCAGATTACACTTTACTTGCTTCAATGAAATTTGGAAAATGTTTTAATGCAGCAGATGAGAGTGAAGAAATCGGCATCTGTCTAAGAGGCTTTATGAGTTAACAAATTTGCACGAGAAGAAGAAAATTTCAATCAGGAATCATTTCTTTACACCAGACTGGGTTATCGACATGGTGATACATGGCCAGCTTCAAACAAAACACTAACCAGCCCAAAATCAACCTAGATTTTTAAATAAAACAGTTAATTCTCATTTGAACCATCAAAAACACCCCTGCAAGGCGTATACCCACAGCTTCATCTCACCACATGCACATACATATTCATGACAAACTACACCAGCTTTCATCAATGCTGGAGGGACTATTTGTGGTCTAGTTCCATTCAGACCCCACCATCCTTTTATTAATGCATAGACTTCTTTCAAGGCAGTGACCTCACTCTGCTAAAAGAAGGGCATAAGATGTTCCCACTTAAACAGCAGGAGGTCACCATATGGTTTAGACGGTTATGGCATCTCGATTACGAGTCCATCAAAGAGTAAAGGGACATTACAGAGATAATCGAGAACATAGACCCTGTGTTTACAAGAACTGTCATTGGCGTCATTGGAAATCTTTTACCACGACATGCAAATATTTATTGGTGGGGGTTCATCTGGGTGGGTGACATCATGAATTACTTAAGGAATGAAACGCTTTTTGAAAATTAATCACTAGCAGTATAGTGTCATGAAGTATCCTGATTATTTTCCAAAAATGTGAATCAATAGTTTTTATCCTTTCATAGCTTTTAAACAGAAAAACAGACGTTAGTTCCTGTTATCAGTTACGTTTCAGTGGTCATTCAGTCACAAGCCTCTCGACACTGAAAACTCCATCCGTAAAGGTTTTCTGTACACAGTGCACTGTAATCATACTGCATAAAGTCTTTACTATTACTATTACGTAACAAAAAGGATAGCCAATAGTCCATGTCTCTCACTTATGACAGCGTTTTAGTGCCACGTAAATAAAAAATAAAAAAAAACAAACAAACAAAAAAAAAAAGATCTAAGATTACGAGATTACAGTCGTAGCAATACGAGGACCCTGGACCCAGGCTGAAGCACAGGTGACATCGAACGCACCAGTGTTCAACTCCTTCATGGTCAATTTCTTGATCATCTCCTCATAGTCTCTTGATAAACAACATATACTCTTTGAAAAGCACACAGATGTAACCATCGATATCCTTCAGACTGGATAAAAAAAAGCAATTTCCTCAATGTCCGATTTTTTTTTTTTTTCCTGAAATTGATTAAGTTACCTATATAACCGCCGCAGTGTCCGTTTACTAATGACTCCCAGCTGATGCGTCAAAAGACAAAGAATTGGCTAATACCTACATCCTAACCTAAAGTAGGATTTAACAATTCATTAATTTTAGGCAAAATTGTATTACTTTAATCTCGTATTACTAGGAATTTAATCTCTAAATATTTTTTTGTCTCGTAATTTACGCTTTATTTCCGTATTGCCAAAACTTCATTCTCGTAATCTTCGTAATCTTTTTTTTTTTTTAAACATGGCACTAGAACGCCGTTTTTCTGTCTGTCTCTGTCTGTCAACTCCTCTCATTTCTCTCCTCTAATCATCTCTTTCATGATTCTGAGATACCAGTGATCCTGTTCATTTCTTCATTCCAGAACCTGCCAACCTCTGGATGGATTCCTCTTCAATTTAAGGCCTCTAAAAGCAGCTGAAAAACATGAACAGCCTAAAGATGCATGAAGATTGATTCGGACTGGAATCAATACAAACAGTTTGCTAGAATGGCTTAGAGTGTTGCAATATCAGAAAATAGCTAATGATGATGGAGCAATGAAGGTTATAGTGCCATCACAGTGGTTAAGGCTCTGGGTTACTGATCGGAAGGTCGGGGGTTCAAGCCCCAAGATCGCCAAGTTGCCACTCTTGGGCCCTTGAGCAAGACCCTTCACCCTCTGTGCTCCAGGGGCACTATTTAATGGCTTCCTAACACTAACAGGATATTCGAATAAATAATTTCATTGTGCTTTTAAGTACTTGCGACAAGTATGAAGCACCACACTTTTTTCTTTCATACCATTTCACGGAGATTTTTCTTTTCATAATGGCTCACTCATTTGGGACAAACTTATAGGGACTAATTTATGATGCTGAAATCTTTACTGGTAAACTATTTATTTCTCCAAAGCTGCTTTGGGACTACGTCCATTAGTTTAAAAGTCCAACTTTTATTTGCTATTTTGACAATTAAACAACATGCAGCTTTCTGACCTAGCAGACTCAATAGCAACGATTTTTGCTGATCGGAAGTTATTTTCAAAAGATGCATATCACAGAACTGGGAGAAATAAAGTTCAATCAAAAGGGTTTTTGGATTCCACGAAAATGTTTTTACAGTGATGAGATACGAAGAACATTTTAGAATGTCCTTAGGCATGAGGACGAAGAACAAATCGAGCGATCTTGAACGCGTCCAGCGACAGCAGCCGGAGTGATCATGGACAGCTGCAGTACATAGAGATGTGTGCTGGATGCAATCTTCGGTGCTTGCGTTTCTCATGATTACAACCATTCAAACATGTTGGCTTCCGTAAACATAAGGTATTCTGTTCAGCATGTAGAAGGGAGCTGTTGAAATAACAAGGCTAAACAGGAATCTCTAATCCTGAAGAAATCCCATTCTCCTGCATGGGCTAGCTTACACACACACACACACACACACACACACACACACACACACACACACACAGCTGAAAAAGCTGACAAACTGGGTCAAATGTGTTGGGTACAGGGTGGAACAGCAGGACAAGGGAGCTTTGGGAGGCGAATTAGATATCGAGAGTAGAGTTTCAGCGAGGAATAAATGGCCAGATGCGGTTTTCCCCAAAATGTTGAAGTAATAGATTTTCGTTGATATCACCCTTTTCAACTGCATGTTGTAGTAAGAGCAGCTGGGAAGCGTTTTTGTTTGTTTAACTGCTTTCAATGAACGTAATTTAATTGAACAATTCTGGGAACGATGCTCCCCGAGATCGCTTTCAAAAGACTGCGATTATACTTCGAACATTTACATCATTTTATTTCCGCTGACCACAAATCTAATCAGTCCTCACCGCAGTCTGGGTACTTAACCATTTGACTTATTATTATATCATTCGAAATAAAGCCTCCATTTAAAGTTCAACAACGTTTTGAAGAAGCTCATCAGCCGAGACACACAGCGATCTTACACTTGGCACAACGAGCGTCACTGTTCAATCACGGAGTTAATGACCTGATTTGGGTCTGCTAAAATGAAGGAAATGAGCCTTGGCTAACATTCATATATCAACTGTCTGGATGAAGTGCACTTTCTCTTGAGATTCAAGAAAAACATCCCTTAAAAACAGTGCACGAGAGACATTACAAAGAGGGGTGGGAGGTTCAACACTTCACCTAGCAGGATCTCGGGTTTCCAGGTCTCTAAAGCGGACACAGTACTCCTGTGTAGAGCATTGTGTGATCTCAGAAACCTCGCATTGTGTCAAGATGAGGACAAGAACAAAAGACAGAAAAGGGCTAAAAACCTGCAGTTCTCTGTGACATTCCAAGAAAGAGCTCACTGAACACTTCATTGCTGAAATGATTTTATTCGAAAAAGCCTTTTTGGAAGTTTAAAGGTGCCACATGTTAGCAAATATGGGGAAACATGCTGCAATTACAAAATGATTGGATGAGCGGGACGTTTTCACACGTTCGGTTCTCAAACGCTGTTAATGCTACTTCAAAGTTGGAGCCGAAATCCAAAGATTTCTAACTCTCTAAGTCTGCATTCCCAAAGACTCTGGGCAAATAAAAGCACACACAAATAAATAAATAAATAAATAAATAATGTTACCTCCGTTTATATATATGATTGGTAATTTCTCTTTATCACCTTTATGAGTCAAAATAACAAATATATCAGATACAATACATCATATTGTACGTAACCTGGATTCTTTTCACTTCAGCTTCAAAATTCTTTTCTTGGCTGACAAGTGAAATTTAATGTGGCCTTCTGCTTCTAAAGTTCATGCCATTAAGGTTAAACACGCTGTGCATTTTGAGATGCTTTTCAGCTTAGGGTTGTTGTAAAAAGTAGTCATTTGAGTTACAACCACAAACCAGATGGTTCTGCCTGCATAACTGCAGCTAACTGGATTGTTGTTTTTTGTACCTTTCTGTGAGACTGATGTGAGCGTGAACTCCCAAGAAACCAGCACTTTCTGAAATGCGAGGTCTCCGAAACGGTCATTGCGGTCATGTCTTTTTCCCCCGTTTGGTTTGCTGTCACATGAAATGATCCTGATGTGTATCTGCATGATCCATTGTTTAAATAATTCATTGATTGAGGGTGTGTATAAGTGTTGTACAGGACTACAGGATGAAGCATTGGGACACCAGACTTTTTCAGCCACATGTATTTCAGTTACCACAAGTTGGAAATGAAATTTTCCCTTCACTTGAACTATAAGACCTAAACCTGTTCCAGCATGATAATACCCTTGATCACAAAGCCATGAAGATATGTTTTACACGGGTTGGAGTGGAAGATCTCCTGCTAGTGCGCCGACTTAAATCCTATAAAACAGCTTTGGGATCAATGTGAACGCTGACTGCACCCCAGGTTTCCTCACCTACATCAGTACTTGATGTCACAAACACTCGTGTACAGTAGCTGAATCTCTCTCTATACGCACACACACCAAAATCATGGAACATCTTCCCAGAAGAGTAGAGATTAATACATTAGGAATAGGATCTTATGCTTAGGAGTCCACAGATATTGATTCATATAATGTATAAGCACCAGTCCTTAAAATTCCTAATTTTCCTAAAATTTCACTCTCATTTACTTCAGTTTTTCTAGAAAACTGAAGTGTGCCAGGATGTTTAATGTGAAATGTTAGGTACAGTATGTAAAAGTCCACCATCATGACCTATTTCAAACATCTAAATCTAACAAGACCAGCTGAAATAGCTCATCTTCTGCCATGAGAGTTACACATGAAGGAGAAGGAAAGAAAAGGTGAGAATAAAAGATGTGATCTTCTGCTGAACTTGTCTGGTGTCTAAACTTGCCTTCTTGATGAATTAAAAAATAAATAAAAAAACCCAAGGCTTTGAGGTTCCTTTGTACATGATGTAATCCTGGTTGAGGTGGCCAAAATAAATACAACGGGAGAAGGAGATTCCAGTGTATAACTACTTGCAAAATCTCAAAAGTTACAAGCTTATGACAGATAGACCTGAAACGTGTACGACATGACCATTACCATCTCTGTGAACGTGCCAAATAGAGAGATCGTCTTTCTATGGCTTTCTTTGTTTGCACATTCGACTCGTTCTCAAAAAACTCCCCTGCGATCCTTAATCTGTCAAACATGTGAGAGTCGTAAATCCGAAACTGCCAGTGGTACCTTTCAGTGGGCAATACTTCGATACTTCTGAATAAGCTCTGGCTTTAAACCAAGGGTGGAGTCTCTCTAAGCTTTGAAGGAATTCTTTGAAGGATATTCTTCCTCGAAGCTTCTGGTCAAAATCCACATTCAGATCCCATTAAAGTCCATTAAAAATATCTGCTCAGAGTTCATTCCTGACCCACGCTAGGCCGTAGACCAGCGCTCAGGTGTGTGAATGAGTCGGATATGCTTTTGATTATGGGTCTTTTTGAAACATTTGCACCCTGCAGATTAAACACACGTCCAGGGTACGGTTGTGTAAGCGCTAGGCAGAGATGAGATCATCGAATGCTTTCAAGCGAGGGCTGAAAACAGATGGCATGTCATGAGAAGGTAAAACATTAACTTTAATCTTAAACCGGTGTACTGCGCAGGGTCTAAAGAGCGGTGCAACCTATCGCTTTTTGCCCCCCCCAACCACTCGAGGAGCCGTTGCGCAATCTGTCTGACGTCTGCAATTCATCTGCAGCTCCTAATCGTTATACATTACATTCAACGTCCAAGTGACCGAAGGATTCGTCTGAAAAAAAAAAACTAAACTAGCTGACCCAGAAATTCACAAGCGCTCTGTGGGTCCAAGTACGCAAGAATATTAGCTCACCCGTGATGTCAGCGAGATTGACGGCAGGAGTTTCCTGTGCCTGTGGCAAAAACCCAGGTTTTTTTTTTTTCCTAAGGTCAGAGCTTCACTACAAACAACACAACTTGGCCTTCGGTTCCCATGCCGACGGTATAAGCATTTCCTGTGCTGACCTTGGAAATGCTGCTCCTTATTAGACGGGTTCACAAACGCTGCAGGAGACCGGAGCTAAAGGGGGAAAAACAGTTCCTGCCTGCCAAATCTGGCCTACACAGACAGCTATAGGTAATGGAAGGTACATCGAAGAAACAGACAGCTTCTGATGTGAAACGCTGTCAGAGTTAAGAAAGGATATGATTTTCCAAGATACTCATACTTTAAAATTAGTTTTGGAATAGAGTAAAGCCCATCGAGATGTTGACACGTCAAGTTAGTCGTCATTACAACATTTAAGAGCAGAGAATGAGAGAAGGTTAATGGGAGCTGAAGATAAGGCGGTGTAGCTCAGGCACTGGGTGTGGGTAAGAAAACAAGCAAAACAAGTCCACTGTAAACGCCCGGGACGCATACTGTAGTGGTATCAGGTGTCTGACCGATACTGTTTTCGTATACACGTGAGGAAAAATTCTTAGATATTCCATGAAACAAGATGGATTGAAGTGACTTTTCCAGCCATATGTGGTTCTTCCCCTGAAACAATAATGGAGGCACACAATTGTATAAAATGTCTTTGGATGCAGTAACTTTCAATTTTCTTTTCACTTGAACTAGAGGACCAAACGCTGATTTAGAATGAAAACACCCCTGTGCACAAAGCCAGCTCCATGAAGATATGCTTTTACATGGGTTGGAAGTGTGTGGAAGATCTCCTGCGATAGAACTCGAACCCTATTGAACACCTTTGGGTGCACCCCAGGCCTCCTCACCTCACCTACACTCCAAAATCTACACGTTTTTTTCGTTTTGTTGAGAAAAAACGCATATTTTTTTCTCCCCGTTTTAGCCTTCCGTCTACGCCAAAATGGCATTTTTGTGTCGCAGTGTGGACTGTGTAGGCTTTCAGAAACGATGACGCATTTTTTTTTCATTGCCGCGTCGTTTTAAAGAGACGGAATGCAAATAAACGCCATTCAAAGCGTCTTATGATTTACACATGCACAGTACAGTGGTTTCTGACATTTCAGATGAGCAACTTTTGGGAAACTAATAAAAAAAAAACGAACGCGTGGACACGGAACGTTTATAGACAAAAAGCTCTGTTTGCTAAATTGATCCGGATTGGCTCTAGTGAAACATCTTCCCCAGAAGAGTGCTGGTTATTATAACAGCAAATGGGGACTAAATGTGGAACGAATGTTCAAAAACCTTAAACCTGCAAAATATAAAAAGGAGGAACTTCTCTATCTTTGTAATATTGATAAAAACATTTGAATGGTGTTCACACAGTAGCACTAATACAGTTATGTGAGTGTGGCTGAGCTGAGTGGGCAGAGGGGTATCTTTTGTTTTTATTTATTGAAACGAGCGCAAGGTACCATGAAATACAGAGAAGCGAGCATTTAAAATGTGGCATTTGACACAAAAAAAGCACACCCCCTGAATGCTGAGTAACAACTAAGTTATTTTTTACGGTATCTGTATCGATGAAAACTTGTGATCGCTCTGAAAATAAACCGTATCCAGGCATCAATAGTAAACACTAAAAATACAGTAACTACGTCCTCATTCAGCACAGTTAGCAAACTGTGACATTCCATCAAGCCATGGAAAGAAAAAAAAAAAAACCGAAAGGTTTCCGTTTCGGTTTGACGTCAAAGCACGGAGATTACAACTTTCGCAAATGCCACGCAGGTTTGTGTTACAACGAATGGCTACGCTCGTTCTTCACAAAGGTTTGTGCACATAAGATTCATGTGCTTTTTGAACATTATAGTCCACATTTAGCCCCTGTTTACTGTTATAATAACCTCCACTCTTCTGGGAAGATGTTGCTTTGGAGTGTGCTTGTGGAGATTACTAACACCCTTGTAGATGAATTAAAGTCAGTTATCGATGTAGCTGAGGTGGAGACCTGGGGTGCAGTCAATGTTCCCATTCGTCTTATAGGTGTTAAATAGGGTTGAGGTCAGCTCTCCATTTAAAATCTTCTATTCCAAATCTTCTAAAGCATGTCTCCATGAAGCTAATTTTGTAGACAGGGGTAATGATCATAGTGAAACAGGTTTGGATCTTGTAGTCCACAGAAAATTTGATGTGTGGTATCAGAAAAGAGAGGAAACAGTTTGTTGCAAGAACAACAAAAAATGGTGTTTCACAGACATCCAGGACTCTGCCGCCAGTCTTTTGATCGATACTGATCACTACAGACCAAGAACACGACACAAGAGCTGCAGTTATGGAGATGTCTGACGTCTGGGTCAGACATCACAATTAGTCGAACTCGCTCAAATCCTTACACTTGTACATTCTTCCTGCTTCTAACATCACCTTTGTGGACAAAATGTTCACGTGCTGCTTCACATGACGAGGAGATTAGTGAGACTAGAGAAAATTTAAGGAGAAAATGATGGAATGTGTGTTTTAAACGTAGAGAAGAAACTCGGAAATATATAAACGATCAAAGTAGAAAAAGTGAGGTTTTTATATTCGAATATGTATTTACTGACATCAGTCCACTTTCCCGTTAATGTTTGAGATGTGCCTCCTAAGAGCTCGTAGGACATCTGATGAACTGAACAAACTATGTTCATACAATTTTACTATTAGGAATTGGAACTTTAACATGACTAGCTAAACATGACTAGCTAAACTAAATCAACATAAATCCAAAACTCACTTGATAGAATATTAAAGATTAAATATTTGGGAGAACAATTTCCCATCGACTGTATTTGTTGATTTTCGACAGCATTTGAAGACTTTCTATATAATTGTGTGCCTCCATCTTTTTGATGGCTGTTTGGGACGGGAAAAAAATATTTTGAAAAGTTTCCATTCTGTGACCGATACTTCTATGATATCCCATAGGCATGTTAAAGTCTATCGGCCAAGTGAGCGCAGGCATTTCCACGTTCCCGGGTTTCCCAAGGAGTAAACTTCCTTCCTATAACCCTGCCCTGCACCATGCTTCCTGTGTTTGGTTTTACAACCAAATCAGGTGTAACACGTCTTTTCCACACACATTGCTCTCGTCCAAACAATGACGTGGGTATTCAGAACATAACGTACAAAGAGATCCTGAGTGTATTGATGTGTCAAGAGCTCTTATGATACGGAGCATAAATTACCCAAATATCCGTCAACACAGCAGGCCTCCTGGTTACCATTTGACCAATGGCCGAGTAGAACAACTTCCTGATGAAGCCAGAGATGTCACCTTGGGAAAAAAGAAAAGGTAGTGTGGCATTTTGATGCAGGAGTTTTCTTTAATGAGGATTCCAGAAGCTTTGAGAAGACGGTATATAGCAGACGTTACTACAAAAAAACAGCCCTCCTAGGAGAGAAGATAAAGAAAGACAGTTTCCTTTGTGTGTGTGTGTGTGTGTGTGTGTGTGTGTGTGTGTGTGTGTGTGTGTGTCTCTTAGGACAAACAAGGGATGTGTATCACCAACAGACAAATGAAGAGCCAGCAAGACAGGTTTTATGTGATAGGCTTTCTGGTACACAATCAGGGTCAAAACAGAAAGTGGAAAAAAATATAACTGTATTTACGGAAACATATATAACATATACGGAAATATCACGATAACCGGTAACTTCAACATAGCAGAAATGTTTCTTTCACCTACAGAACATGGAGCAGTTCATGTTCACACCCACAGTTTTGATAAGAGCCAGATAAACCATGGCGTCCATGTTTTAAGCGAATAAAGTCGAAGTCTAGACTGGCCGTCGCTGGGATACAGAGATTTATTCTCACTGGTTTTAATACCTCATATCTGACCCACAAATGTCCTCGAAAAAAAATCTGAAATTCTACGCTCTCAGAGATCTCACAGAATAACTTGATTTGATTTAAGACAGCCACTGCCAAATAGGGTATTCTAGGTCAAACAAAAAGACTTTATTTTCTATTAACAACAATGCTCTTAAGACTATGACAGAGTTTATTGCCACATAAAAAAAATTCTAACATTACAAAAATGAAGTTGTAGCAATATGAGAAAGTTGAAATATTTGAACACCATCCCCGGGGATACTGGTGATGTCAGAGACGTCAAGAGCACCAGTGTTTGATTCCTTCAACCATCATCCTTATAGTCTCATGAGAAACAACATATCCTCTCAGAATAGCATGCAGGTGTAACCATTGAGAACATTTTCAGTGAGAATTTCCGCAATGTCTGATTTTTTTTCTTCTGAATAAATAATTTCCTATATAAACGCTGCAGTGGCGGTTTACTAATAACAACTACTTGCTGATTCACCAAAAGCAAGAATTTCCTTATTGCTAAATCCTTTACCAAAAGTAGGCAAATTTACCCAGGACCAAATTCTCCACATCCATTTTATGCAAAACAGTTTAATGTTTCTCGCACTTCTGTAATTCTTCTTAAAATATTAACATTTTAATGTCATAGTGTAACAACTTCAATCTCGTAATCTTAGATTTTTTTTTTTTTTTTTTTACAAATTCGTATACATATATACACACTAATATTATATATATATATATATATATATATATATATATATATATATATAGACGATTCATTTGATAAAAACACTGTCTCAATATGGATGGACAGAAAACCAAAGCGTGTATGAACTTATTTGTGTGATGTAATGACATTACTGGTGCAGGAGCCTCCTTCCATAAATGTAAACACACCCATGATAATATTAACCACACTGCGATAACTGAAGCGTCCATATACAGCATTTGGCAGATGCCCTTATCCATTTATGCAGCTGAGCAGTTAAGGGTTAAAAGCTTTGCCCACTGGCAGCTGGGGAAAGTTGTAGTGGTTAAGGTTCTGAGTTGCTGATTGGAAGGTTGAGGGTTCAGTATCACCAAGCTGCAAAGCTTGGACCCTGTGTGCTGCAGAGGCCCTGTATCATTTCTGACTCTGGCCTCCTTCTGTAACATCACTGGAATATGAAAAATAATTTCACTGCGCTGTAGATAAGACAAGCTAAAAGCACCTTCTTCAGCTTGGCATTTGAGATTTTAACACATGCATTCCAGGTTAGGAGGCCCAACATAAGATACCACTAGTACTATTAAAACAATAATTCACACAAGCCTGCAATTTTCCGAACCTTCCAGCAGAAAGAAGGTCAAAGCTGCTGTGTAATGCAATATCAATAAACACCTTCTGACCAATCAGATTTCACCAAAGCTGAAACATCATTTCAATAAACAATTAAAGAATAAGTGTGTGGAATACAATCAGGTCTATTTAAACAGAAGTATCTTCAAAAGTGTGTTCACAAAGAGTATCTCCAACACCAGACCTGTTCACACGCGCCATGTCATGTCATGCATGATGTTCAGTGCTGAAAGCTATGAACACTCATAAATAAAAACATCAACAGACTCAATTCATGCCAACCAATGCTTGTATATCAATCACATCCCTGTCCCCAAGCTCCATCACCGCACGACTTCATCACGCTTCCCATGAGGCTGACATGTGGTAGGAAAGGAAAAAAAAAAAAAAAGACTTTTCATTTCTACCCTGTCAGCATAGCAGCAGAATGATGGCATGCTCACAAAGGCGTTTGATCAGGAGCATGGACGGCGCACAAGGCTTCACGTTTGATCAGTCACCACATCCACTCGGATCTCCTAAACGTTTTGGAAGAAGTGTGGAAAAACTGGAACGGTTTCTTAGTCAGTGTTGCTCAATACTTCATCGCTCAATACTAATGGAGCTAAAGATTTTTCCTTGCTTGCGGTTTAACTATGTAATTCTCCACTAGGGATCGACGAATAAAATGACCCAAAGTCAACCAGAATATAATTCGAAAGCCATGTCATCAGGTCAAAGCTACTTTTTAATGATGCCATGACAATGTACGACCAAGAAGCAAAACTGTACCTTCCTGTGCAGAGTATGCAAAAAAAAAAAAAAAAGTTGCAATTTGCCTTCAGCGCTCAGTGAGTATCAGAGTAAGCATGTGTTAGGCTTGACTCTTGGTGGCCTGGCCATAGTCATGTGATGATGAAATGTTTGGTGAGTGGGAATTCGTGGGTTCAGGTGATGAAAGTGGTAAAAGGAAATGCAAACTAACAAACTAAATGATGCATAAACTCAAACTCAAAATGGAGAGTTCTCTTCTCTAACTCAAGCAAATGTCACTGGATCTCAAACAATCTCAGAAAATAAAAACTCTTCCCAGTGTTATTGATGCAAGCTTCTCAACATTGGATCGCTTTTTAAAGACATTCAGTCTCTGGGAAAGCATGAAACCGAGAAGAATCCAGAGTGATCAGATCTAACATTTACGGTGTTTGGCAGACGCCTTTATCCAGAGAGACTTACATTTATCTCATTCGTTTAACTGAGCAGCTATGGGGGTTAAGGGCTGATCACAGGGGGCCAGAAATGTCATCCTGGTGTGTGATTTGAACTCAACCTTTTGATTGAAGTCCAACCACTAATCTACCACCACCTTTGTAGCGATGGGAGTATGGAACTCACTTCTTGAGCAGCCTGTTCAAATTTGCTCATCTAAGATACCACGGCATCTCGCGTCTAACCGCAAGAAGCTCAACCCCGAGTTCTGGCTGGACGTCTTAAGGAATCAAGAGGAACTCGTAAAACCACTTTATCAGTCACGGCTTGGAAAATAGCCTGACAGTCTTCCACTAACAGGGTCGTGGAACTAAGGAGGAGTTCCGCTCAGTTAATAAAGACATGGAACTGAATGAGACTCTGAGATGTCAGGTTTAATAAGAGAAGACAAAAATACCACCATCAGCATGAATCTTCATGTTATTTTATTCAAACAGTTATCTTAATGTTAAATCTCAGGGGTTGGGGGATGAGATCAGTTAAAGACCCGGGATACAACAAAGCTCGGACTGAAAGAATGATAAATACAGGCTGCTGTTAAACAAATCACTATTGGATTGTAGGGTTGAAGATTGTAGAAACACCTTCTCTGATTGGTTGAATGAAATATTCTTAAAAAAAAAAAAAAAAAAAAAGCAGCTCTAAAAGTAGTACAGGCTGGAAATCACTTTGTACATTAATTTACATAATTAAAAATAATAATTAAGCTTTGTAATTTTGATAAAGTAAGGTGTTTTTATTTATTTATTTATTTATTTATTTATTTATTTAATGGAAGGAGTATAAGCAGAAAATCTTTGTTTGTTGCCACCCCTCATAATTCTCATGCCACCCACTTGCCACCCCCTAAATAATTTTCAAGATATGCCCCCGTCTTCGTGACTTCACATTTTTTATGACAAGTTTATTAACTGCAAGAGAGGGGAAATAAATTTCAAATCTTGTCATTAAGCACTTTCTCTACTTTCTTACTTATTATTATTTTCATTATATTACACCATTAATGCAGCACATTTACCTAAACAACTGTACTGTCCTTTTTATGTTTCCTAGATTTAACACAGAAGTCGCCATGAGCACTTTGAAGCGGCTTTAAACCACAAGCGCCCGGATCTCTACCCAACCTGACGCGGAGTATGGATCCAATCAGCACGCAGATCAGAAATGCGTAAATGACAGCAACACTGACATACGCAGCACATTTAACTTGGCCACCCAAGAAAGAACTTGCAACCTTTAAACTTTAAAAAGCAGCAGTAATCACTGCACCTCCGGTCCTCCTCTCTGGGCTTACTCTCTGGAGATTAGACTTCTGGCATGGTCCGATTTATTGAACTCGTGCTGGAGCAGGATCTGCAAGGGAGGCCTGCGGTGGCTTGCGGTCGCCGCCGTGATTAAAGGCCCTCGAAACACCAGCGAATTCCATCGGCATGAGCGCGCTTTGTAGAGAAACATATTTGTTTAGGCTGAGCTCAGAGGATGCGAGGAGGCGGGTCGACTTTCAGTGGCTTCCAAACACGGGCCGCTTGAACAAGCCACTGCAGAGCTGCACGTCTGAGATGGCTGGCCCAACCTGTCCATTGTGTCTGCGTAGACGTGGGTTCACGGTTCTTTGCTCAGCCGCCACCGTGAGCTTGCTGTTGATTAAAAAAATGATAGACTGCTACAGTTGTCCATCAGTCATCACTGAAACACTCGAGCAAACCGCCTTGTGGGCTGCGGTTTTTGAACGAACTCTGTGGAACGAAGGCTGAACTACAAGTGACAGTGTAAGAAAAAGTGCCGTAATCCCACTTCACTAAGCAGCAGCTCCTTCAGACTGCCATACAATCGTCCAAATGAAAATAATTCGCCCAGCGCTTTTATCAATTCGTGTACTTTAACGAAGAGTTAGGACGCTGCAATTTCTGCCACCAACAAGACGCAAACCTCAGACAAATCAAAACAACCACTAGGGTTATTTTGAGATATTTCAGTTCCACACTATCATTAGGTCGGAACCGTACTGATGAAATATTCGAGTCTGAGCCACGATTGAAGACATGGTGAAAATTAGACTATTAAGATTTGGAAAGTGAGAAACGATCAATCATTCGTCAATGTACGCTTTGAGCTCAATCAGATAACGTGTGATGACGTAACAGAGTTCCTCAGCGAGGCGATCTGATCTTTCAAAAAGTGCACCAATCTTGTCAATGCTTGATAAACCTTCTGACACCACAGAAGGAAGATTTCACGATTCCCCCTTATTACGATTACGTCTAACGTATGGTCCTTTCACAAACAAGCCTTTGTAGTGCAAAAAGAAAAAAAGATTAAAGATTTCCTGTTCGTTCTCCAGGAAGACGCAGCTCTACCTCTGCCATGGTAATCTATATTCAGTGTAGCTCTCAGGACCTGCCTCAGTCTCCGTAGTTGCAACACATCATATTCACGTAGCAGAAGTGGTGCTGAGAGAACGCTCACAAAAAACAGTTTAGCGAGGAGAAATCAATCTGCGTTGAAAATTCTGGTCTAATACATGGGGTATCTCAGTAGGAGAATGCTGAGGATGGAGCCACCAGGAAGGAGGAGGTCTATGGATGTGGTGGAGACATGCAGGTAGTTGGTTTGAAAGGGGCAGATGTAGAGGACAGGGGGGGGTATGGAAACAGATGATCTGCCGTGGCGCCCCCTAATGGGAGAAGCCGAAAGAAGAACCGCACAGACCTAGAACCAGCTTTTACACATCAATTACTTAGCGCTTTCATCA